>NC_051176.1:264824611-265019610 GCF_013339695.2 Rhipicephalus sanguineus
CGTGGGGAAAGCCTTATCTTACCGTTGAGAACGGCACTGGCGGCTGCTGCCATGCTGACCAAAGCTTAGTGCCAGAGCACCTGAAGTTCAGAAAACACCGCACAGGCACTTCTGTCCGCTCCTACACGAGCTGCAGCAGTGAACTCTCCCAAAGCTCAGCTCGCAACGCCAAATGGGTAAAAAGCGCTACGAAACACAAACTAACTCGAACGTGCGGCCGTGCGGACGCCAGTGAATCCTGCGAAATCCGCTCCACCTTTCGTCGAAGTCAGCGCTTTTTCGAAACGCCACCTACTTTCGGTAATCCGGGGCTCTTCGAGGGCAGCGCTGGCCAAAGGCCGCCGTTCGGACCTTTTTGGACTGCTTCGAGGACAGGCTAAGAATATTCTGCAAAAACATGGACGCTTCAATCCTGTTTTCTAGGGGACTTAGAATCTGCAAAGTTTGAGTTTCCAGGTCGCGATAAACTAGAAATGCCGTTCACGCTTCAACGCTCCAGCGGCCGGAAATCCCCGGCACCTCTTTTCTTGCCTGTCAGCTGCCCTCGAAATCCTCGCGGCGTTTTATTCTTATTAGACGCTGTTTTTTGTTTCTTCTTGTTTATCAAATATTTTCCCTTAAAAGCCAACCCCTCCTGCTCTTTCTGCAGTACACGTTGCGCACGCCGCTCGCTGACCCCGCTCGCCACTTGCAGTTTCAACTCTGGAAAGCAGCATATTGCGTTACCCGATGCCTTGTTTCGCAAGTCATACATGTGGTGGATGCTACGCTTAACTTTCTTTTGTTTCATGAAAAATGAAGAGGGGTTTATAAAACAGCACATCCGGTCTCGAGAAACACGATGTGAGTGACGAGGGATGGTAAATGTTATTATCATTTTTTGTATAGCTCGGAAACCTCTGCTCCTCTCACGCTATCGTGCGTGGTTAAAAAATTAGCGAGTTCTCTAAAATCACTACTGAAGCCACGAACAGTAGCATAGATAAGGATTTTATTTAACAAAAGGCAGCGAGGTTGGTCTGAGCTATCTGTGGCCCAGCCTGCTAATCTGGATAAAGGGAAAGGGTGGAGAAAATTATGAGTTATTATTATTATTATTATTATTATTATTATTATTATTATCAACCCCTTGAAGTTTCCCGCTCCAACATCTCTCTTGTACGTCCGGACAAATTCCACCCACCACTTAACGTAAGATTATCTGCATCAGCCGAAACAACGAGCTACAACAGTTACGTAAACAAATCTCCAAGATTTGCGTTCAAGCGAGGTGATTACACGGGCCTCTATCATCACTTGTCCACCGTTGAGTGGTCACAGGTTACTGACAAACCTAATGTTGATGACCAGGTTGATCGGTTTACGGAGCTTGTACAGAGAGCATGCTTAATTTTATTCCCCAGTATACACCTAAACAACGTAAATATCCCCACTGGTTCTCATCTGAACTTATCAGTGCACTGAAGCATAAAGATCACGCACACAGGAAATCTAAATGTTCTCCATCCAGCGAGTGGAAGGAAGAGTTCAGCTTTTTTCGAACTCTCTCTAAACGCCTATATAAACGGGATCATAGTTCGTACATTCAATTCTTAGAAAAAAGCGCCTCTGACAGGCCGGCTGAGTTTTGGAAGTATGTGCGTAAACGGTCTAGCAAAAGCGGAGAGTCCTTCAGACTACTAGACTCAAATGGGGTAGAAGTGCATGCCGTCGCTGACTGTTTTGCCACACATTTCTCATCCGTTTATAAGGCCTCAGACTCCAGCACTGATATCAGACAACAGCCCAAGGCAGTTAGCTCATCCAGTGCTTTGTCGCTGGATGAAAATCTTATCAGCGAATGCATTAAGCGCTTAAACCATCCTTATCATGTGGCCCAGATGGCATCCCCTCCGCCATACTAAAAGCATATGGTACTATATTTGTCCCAGTACTGACTACGATATTTAATAACTGCCTGGACACTTCCACATTTCCTAGCATGTGGAAAACTGCTCGTGTTTTCCCAGTATTTAAGTCGGGCTCTAAGACAGATGTTTCTAATTATCGCCCGATTTCTCTACTATGTGCCACATCAAAGATCTTCGAACTGGCTCTTCACAAAATATTGTCTTTTAGTGTGAAAAACTCACTGATTCCAAATCAACATGGTTTTCTTGCTGGCCGCTCAACTACCACAAATCTTGCTAGTTTCATGACGCAGATCTCCACACCTATTTCTCAGAGAGGACAGGTTGACGTAATCTACTGTGACCTGAGCAAGGCTTTTGACGTAGTCAGCCACACACTGATTATGGTTAAACTTGCGAACTTTGACGTTGACTTCTCGATTGTGAATCTCTTGCACAGCTATCTGCTCAATAGATCTTGTTATGTTGCCGTAAATGGCCAAACCTCTTCTTTGTATAAAGTGACTAGTGGGGTCCCTCAAGGGTCGGTATTAGGCCCACTCCTATTTTTAATTTACGTTAATGATGTTTCTTTTGCCATTCGTAATTCTTCTTTCCTCTTGTATGCCGATGACATCAAGATATTTAAGGAAATTCATTCAGTTAACGACTGTCGCTTGTTGCAGTCAGATTTGTGTTCTTTTTCCGAATGGTGCAACGGCAATAACCTTTCTCTAAATACCTCAAACACAAAATTCATGTCTATCACTCGCAAAACATCTAGCGTGTCATTTCAATACTTTGTCAATTCTGTGCCGTTATGCAAGGTTTATGAAATCAGTGATCTTGGTGTTGTTGTTGACAGCGCGTTAAACTTTTCTTCTCACGTTAAGCGTGCTGCTATGCGGGGCCTTCGTTCTCTCGGATGTGTTTGTAGAATATCTCGAGAATTCAGGTCTCCCATGGCCCTACACAAATTGTACACGGCAATATGTCTTCCGCAACTTGAGTATGCGTCCGTGATATGGAATGGCATTGCTCAATCCAGCGGTAACACCATTGAACGAGTCCAGAAAAAATTCCTCAGCATATATAACCATCGCTTTGCTAAAAATGACTCTGGATCTCGTTCAAATACTGCTGAGTCATTATCACTGCCATCACTTCACTGCCGACGAAATCGTTCTGATCTCTTATTTCTCTACAAGCTAGTCCACGGTTTCATATCCTGCCCTGTACTTCTCAATTGTGTTAATTTTCGAATTCCGCGTAAGTTAACCAGAGAGAACAGACCGTTTCATGTACCCGCCTGCTTCTTCCAACACTCTACCGTTCACAGAATACTAAGTCTTTATAATATTAATTTTCTTGATCTTGACGTTTTTCATAGTCCACAATCACTGTTTTTATCCGAGCTTTGCACTGTTTTGACATAGTATGGCACAGTGTGCAAAGTCTTCCCTTCTCCGTCTTTCCGCATAGTTGTATATGTGCAATCTAATTTTTTATTCCCCTTCAATATTTCTCATATTGTCTTATTTTACTCCTCCCCTTTAGTGTTCATTTCTCTTTGTCTACGTGTTTTTGCTCTTTTTATTTCTGAAGACTGTCTGTATTGTATTGTTTATTTTTATTGATTTTATTTTTGCGTGCGCCTGCACAAAGACCTCACGGTTGTTCCTGGGCACGTTAAATAAATGATTGATTGATTGATTGATTGATTATTATTATTATTATTATTATTATTATTATTATTATTATTATTATTATTATTATTATTATTATTATTATTATTATTATTATTATTAAGGCGAAAGCCTTGCATGTCTCATGCGAACGTGACCTTGAACGAAAAGCCAGCGTGTAAGAAACGAAGCGAAAGGTAATCTGTTAGTAGCGTTCGCGCACAAACTCAGATCCAACCCTCAGCTTATGTAAGAGTGCTCTTGCACGAAGAGGAAAGCCACGAACACGGGGAGGGATCGTTACGCGTTAAAAATTTTCAAAGAAGTGTTACTGCAGACTATAGAATTGCGCGGAAACGGGTAATGCTGACTTTTTTTTTTTTTTTTTGCATATGACTGGAATCGAAAGACAGGTACATTTGATGGGTTCAGAAGTATAATAACTTCTGAACCGCCAGCAGTGGCAGTAAACAATGCCGTCATTTTCCTCGGCCGAGAGAACGGGTTGAACCAGCCGATTAATAAATGCTTGGCCATCTGATGCGAACGCTCGATGTGATTTAACGCTCTCCGGTCCGCCTGCAGCCTCAGGGGCAACTGGCGTGCTTCAGTGAGTAATGGAACAGATTGTGCCTCACGAGGGAATCCAAGCATGACTTGGAGGGCAACACGATGGTCCTATTCCAACTGAGCCATCAAACTAGATGGCTGGTGCGGAGGCGCTGCAGAACACTCCTCGATGCGGATTGTTGCACACTTCGAAAAACGACGACTGAATCGAGGGAAGGTCTTTATAGCCCTTCCGTACAGCGATGCATCGGAGAACGGTAGGCTGGTAACAAACTCATTCATGGACGTTCGCATGAGGGGTGCGTAACATCCGAGCTTCGTAAGCAGTTGCTTGAGGAGCAGCAATAAGCGGCCACAATACGACAAGCACCCGTTCAATGGAGCTGACTGCCGGCGTTTAAAAATGAGAAAAAACATATGCCGTTGTAAAAATTTAGCACGAGTTGCGTGACTAGTGAGAACTTATAGGGGAAAATTGCAGATGTAATTAGTATAAACATAAAGAAGGGCAATTGACACTGCTGCGCACATTCAAATTACGAACGATTAATTAATAGGAGTATTTATGGAAATATGGCGTTAGGTTCGATTTACTTGCATTATGACGGTACACTGTACAGAACAAGTGAGCATGGATATGGTTCGGAACTTACAGCACCGCGACTATTTCAGCGAGGGAGCATCTTTATTTCAGCATAACTAAGAGCAGCTTTTACATATATTTGTAGCTATATTCATCATACGTGCGCACTTCATCCGAACTAACTATGCATTTGGTTGTGAGTTTCACAAAATGAAATTAGCACGAAAAAACAAGTTGCAGTGAATTGTTCTGTTTAGCTAACGTGAGTGCCCTATTTCGGTGAAAGTTTAGCGGCTTTGCATTTCCCGTTGAGGCGTTTCGAATGCTTCACATTGCAATCGAAGGCCGTCTGTTGAAAGTGATTGAGGTACTTCACTCTCCTATGAATTTTCAATCACAGGTGAGTTCGTAGTGAGAAAACACCCAATGTAAGTTAGTAAGTTATGAAAAGAAGAGCAAATACTTTGTTACGAGTGCTGTATCCGCGCCAGAGAAGTTCAAGGATTGTGAAGTTCACGTGTGGAATCGATCTGGGACCTACTGGAGAAAGTAGAAAGCCCTCGTGATTAAAGCGGAAAAAAGTTTCACATACTGATTTCCACCAGTTTCCATGTGCCACATAGTGCTTTCTTGTCAACATCAAATTACATTGAACAGACTTTCGAGGTGAAAACGTATTATGAAAGTCATTTATTTATTTATTTATTTATTTATTTATTTATTTATTTATTTATTTATTTATTTATTTATTTATTTATTTATTTATTTATTTATTTCAAGGTATTCAATGAGACAAAATTATTGAATGTTGTTCTGAACCTACGTAAGCTGAAGTTGCATTAAAAGCACTGCTGTAATTTCTGAAAGCCTCGAGACTTCGTGAAAATCTGGGATATTCATTAGGCACTCAAACCGATGGGCGCGGTGCCATTACAGCAGTAGCTGTGATAAGCTGTCTTCCTCCCCCCAAAACGCAAGGTTGTTTGCGAGAGGCTTATTAAGAAAAAAGGAGAAGGTGAAATTTCAGCGTGGATTCCATCTTTGTATCCACAGATTGCCATTCGAAGATTCTACCTTATAACCACTCCACCTATTTTTGTTACATTTATTTACGACCTGAAAAAAAAAAGATAATAACTCACCAGAAGGTAAAATGTTCTACGTACACGTGCTGTTAATGCTCATGTGAACATGCATCTATCAGCCATATAGACCAAGGCTGCGGCTCCGTGAGCCGCGTGCACACGCATACATACACACTACGGAACTCATAATAAGCACATGTAGCACTACATGAATAAGCACTGCATGCACTACATGAATTTATTAGGAGTTATGTAGCTTCTAATGATGTATATATTAAAAGCAGCATAAATTAAGACTGACTGTAGCTCTGTCGCTGCCCGTTAGCACACGCATACGCTTTTTTTACCAGCATATGACTACGTCGACAAGCAGATTAAAGGAAGTCGATAAATAAATCCTAAGCGCACATGAAAAGGACTGAGAAATACATGTGTAAATTAGAGACGTCATTTCCTATAGCGTTTTAATTTTTTGTTTTACTGATCACCTTAATAATACTAATATCTGGGGTTTAACGTCTCAAAACCACCATATGATTATGAGAAACGCCGTAGTGCAGGGCTCCGGAAATTTCGGCCACCCGGGGTTCTTTAATGTGCACCTGAATCTAAGTACACGGGCCTCAAACATTCTCGCCTACATCGAAAATGCAGCCGCCGCGGCGGGGATTCGATCCCACGACCTTCGGTTTAGCAGTCGAGCGCCATAACCACTAGACCACCGTGGCGGGGCTTTACTGATCACCTTAACTTTGCAAGGATATTAACAACGAATGTAATTAGTTCACTTCTTCGTTCGCGCCTGATGATCGCAGATATGGTTTGAGGCCAAACTAATAGTCACACGCACGCCAACAACGACAAACGTTCGCAACAAACGACAGACGCTCGTCGCACGCGACGAGCGAGGGCTTTGGCTTCTCGTTGCTGCTTCCGTGCTGAACGTCAGGAGGCGCAGTGTTATTTCTCACAGCAGGTGCTGTATCGCCGACGATCTCCACTTTCTACACGAACTTGCGCTTACAAAAGCTTGTCCGCGCGTGGCAGGAGGCGCGCGATAGCTGCCCAGGGTTTTACACGAAAAGTCAGGGCAGCGTGGGGCGACGTTCGGCTGACTGCCTGCTTCAGTCAGGCTGCTGCCGCCTGTCTGGCCGTGTAAGTACAGTGTACGGGGCAGTGTGCGTGAAAGGGAATATACGCGCACCGAGGCTCGTTTCCATAGGCGGCGCATGCGCGCTGGGTTTGCACGCCCTTTCGGTGCGTGCGCGTGTCACCTGAGAGAGGAGAGCGAACGCGGTGTCACCGGCTCGACGGGCGACGCGGCGAGCGCTGGCATCTTGCCGCTGCGGCGCGAGATCCGAGGGGATCAGCCGGGGCACAAAGGAGGCGGGGCCGCTGCGCGACGCAGAGCTGTTCTGACAGGGGCAACGCGCCGAGACGCGCCAGCCCGGAGTCGGCTGGTCGAGCAGAAGACGGGCTGCTGGGTAACACTCGTCGACATCCGCAGGACAAAGGAGAGTTCAATTTCACGCTCGAGCAGGTTTACAGCTTTCAGACCTTCTTGCCCCCCTACACTACTCGGCTGTCTCTTATCGAGTTCGGGAAAAGCCGGAACGAACGGAGACGCAAGACAGGGCGCCACGAGATATTTCGCACCCCATGATAGCGATACCGTTGGAGCTGCGACGCGCTCTGCTTATTTACTTTTGCGCTGTGGAGCCTTGCCCCTGTAATGGAACTCATTGTGGAAAGAAGAGTTTCCTTGTGTCTGCTCACTTCTTTTACTTCTTCCTTCCCTCCTTCGGCTGAGCAGTTGCTGTTGCCCATGTCTCGCCGAAAAAAGCAAAGCGTGACTGTATAAGGGGCCTTCGGTGCGTGCCACTGAGCAAAGACAGAGCAAGTCTGCGTCCACAGAGTGGCTTTTGTTGAAAACGGGCAGCTTCCGTGATTAGCATTTTGTTCAGTGGGTAAAGCGCCCCGAGACACGGCGCTTATGTGTGAATGAGAAGAAAAGCAAAGCTCTGTTTCGTTAAAGGCGGTGAAAGTATTTGAGTGAGCACATATATAGTAGCCAATGTCGCACAGCGTAACTGACTGTGCAGGTAAATGGGCACTAAAGAGAAACAATGAATCGGTTTAGATCGATAAACTGTGCTCTGAAAACTCTAATGTCGTTAATTTCGCCATCATAGGTTTATTAATAGAGGTGAAAATTAAGCTCAAAGTTTTATTTTTAAATTTGGCGCCGAAATCTCCCCGCGTGACGTCACTGATTTCAAAATGTATTTATCATATTTTGGTGCCATTGGCTTAACAAAATTACCCCAAACTTGGTATGTTAAGTCTATGGCCCCCTCAAATGACAATGTACTTCATTTTTACCGGACGTGTTTTTACCAGACATGTTTTGACGCCATGACGTCAAAACATGTGACGTCATGGCGAATGGTGCGGATACTTCAAGGTGGCGTCGAAACCCACATTTTGTTTTTGCGTGTTTTCTCGCTTACTAAGCGTCATCTGGCAGCAAGCGTGGTGTTCTTGGGATCGTGAAAGAGTACTTTACTAATATGAGAAAAATCGTTTCGCTCTTTAGTGTCCCTTTAAGCTGTACATTTACGGTGCACGTACAGTTACGCTCCGCACGTACGGAGCGTGGAGAGTTGCTGCAGCACGTAGCGGAGATGTGCGGAGCCAGTTGCGGTGTACCGTGTGCGTGTTCTTAAGCGTCGATTGTTTGAAAAAAAAATGGGAAATTTCTTTTAAAAAAAATGGGAATTTCGAGAGAAAGCGATAATGTTCACTGGCCAAAAATTTATGGCATTCTCAGATCCCAGACACGCATAGTAATCGCCAGTGACCCCTTTAGTTACTAAATTTCACTATTTGGCGTTTAAATAAGATTCAATCGCATCGTCGCTGTACTACACCCATCCGTATATGGACATCCCTAATGAAAAAAATTTATCTGACCATCTTGTTCATTAATGGTAGCACGTATGACTGAAGGCGAATGAGGAGTATTGATTTTAAACACGTGGAAGGAAACACACGATACCACATCCATTTGCGTTATCTGGATCAAGAACAACTATTACATGACGGCGAGCGAGTCCCTTGAAGAAATACTTGATGTTGTATTTCGCCACGTCAATAGCAAATATTTCAGACCACTGTCCATGTGTATGCGCCCCAGCGCGCTTTCAAAAGGCCTACTAGGTGAAGGTCTTAAATGAGTACTGGCACAAAATTTTGAAGGCGAGATAACTTGCAGGATAGATTTGTGTGGGCACACTTACATAATCTACAATATATCAACGGCAATTATGTCCTAGAACATATTTAAAATCTATTCTAAACTGTATACAGCGCAACAGAGCGCAAAACGGAGCGTCTCGCGACATCAACATTAACATTGTTGTCATTTAAACAACCACGGAACACTTACGTCACCAGTTTGTCGTGGCTGCCATATCTCTTCGCACATGCACTTTCTGCCGCACTTGTCAACGCCGTTATCACGTGTACGTGCTGCCGCGCGCTAGCGTGCCTCGCTGCATTGTGTAGTCACGTTGCCAGCTGTGTTTACAAAGAAACCAACCTGGTCCTGCCTCTATTGGTGCTACGTGAAGCCTGAAACCGAAACTGCGATTAGGAACTCTAAAAACGTCTACAAATAATTAACCGTCGCGCGCTCGAGCAAACGAGGTTTCCAGCGGTGGTAAGTGGGCCGCTTAATGCAACAGTGGGCTGCTTAATTAGCTGCTTAATGATCAAAAATGTTTGTGTCAGTACACCTAACTTGTTGCAAGGACAGTTTTGCTGCAAAAACCACGGCGCTTCCAAACATGTCCAGCTTCATTATTTGACACTTAGAATGTTTGTACTGGCGCGGCACTTCGCAAGCCCTTGCCTTATGGCGCAGTAATTCTCTATTGGATTGTGAGTGTCGAGTCATGCTGAACTGTCGCTGCATCGTAACACACCAGGCGTAGGGTGTACCCCTCGAGCTGGAAAGCCATGAAAGGCACGGACGTCCTTGCTCTTGAAACATGCAACAAGAAGCCAACTACACATGCACATCGATTTCGTTTATTTAGATAACTGCGGGGGCGCCTCATGAACTATGCAGACGAAAAAAGTCACAGTTTTGCCGTAAGGGCGAAGCAATGAATGCGACAGCAACGAATTGGAATGTTGCAGAGTAAGGCTAGCAGCTCACTCTTTCAGCATGCGACCTGACGTAACTCAACAAAACAAGGAAACGCGGCCGCAGCCGCTTTAGCGAGCGCAGCGACCTTCGCAAACTTTGCGATGAAAACACAACACGAACAAAGGTATGGATCATCTGCTGATCCCTGCAAAGATACGGCGCGCGCGACCGCGGCAGATCACGCCCGGGTGGTCAAAGTACAGAGTTCCTGCCGTAAGCCACTTAGACCCCCTCCGGAACCCTCCCATGCACCTTTCGCGCGACGGAGACGGCCAGCGCGTTGCATTTCTGCTTGAGCCACGATCGTCTGCAGCCCTCGCATGCTTGCACTCGCATATAGAAAATACGACGCGCGGGGCAATGTTGTCGATTTGGACTTTATGCGGAGTCTAACGGCGATGACAAAAATGCGCCGGGAGTGTCCATGTCATTGGTATCGCAATTAAAATGTTGTCCAGAAACCTAAGCGCCAACGGGGGACTTAGTCGACGCATGTTCGTTGAAGGACAGCCTTTCGTGACTCTGCCGACAAAAGCTATTCGGAGAACGAAACCTGCGCGACCATAAAAATAAAACAAAACTATTAATTTTGTTGCAGCCTATATGTGCGCATTAGCGCCAGCATAAAAACTTGCATCCCACTCCTCCCTGTGGAGATCATACGACACTGCACCCGTAAAATACAGGGTGAGCGCTGAAGCCTTGAAGTAATGCTGCGTTTTTTTGTTTTGTTTTTTTCCCTAGCTTTCATGCGCCCAAAGGTACTGCGGTCTGCAGGCGTATAGCCCGTGTAAAGTTTGTAGCCATCCACCTCCAAGAACCCACATAGAATCCGAAATAAGGCGGAGCAGGCTACTTTCACTGTTGCTTTCGCCGAACGGACAAGCAAGTGCGAAGGCAGTAGATGACACGAGTGAAGCTTAACGTGAAGCAAAATTGGATCAGTTCCTCCGTGCAGCGCTACCTTCCTTTCGAGGCGTGCGAGCAAGACGGCGAACACTGATGTTGCGGCTCCGTCATATACCCTGAGAACTAGCCGGTTTCTGCACTCCGGCCGAAACGTATCGACACCGAAGGTAGATGTGCGCACAAATGAGCATATGCGTAAGTATACATACATCTACATAAGCTTCTCGTTGTACAGCGACGAACGCTCTCTCTTTCTGACAGCTGGTCAAGTTAGGTATACAGGTGCTAAAACGCCACTTTTCGCTAATTTATTGCCACGGGCGCAAACCTCTGTCGCAGCTCAGAGCCGTCGTTTGTGGCCCCGCGCGTGCGCACGCGCAGCAGCGTGGGGAAGAGACCACCGCTCGATGCCGCCATTCGCTGTCGCTTGGGAGTCACGCGGGGTGAGTGCGGATAGCTCGGTCCGGGCCGAACCGGAGAGGGACCCCGCGGAACAGGATTTGTAATTCAATTGCGTGGAAGACGAACACAAATACGATCATTTATATCTCCGGAGCGCTTGGGTGTCTGCTGCCCCCCTCCCTTCCCCCAAATAAGATTAGGAGAAGACTCGGGTCGGGGATCCCGGAGGTTGCCAGACTGTTGAGGCTTCCTGCTGAGCTGGAGGTGACACATCGCAAGATTGGTTGGGTTCATTGGCGGGGAGGGCTCGCGGTAGAGCCCCCACCTCAAAGGTGTCCCTTGCTCGAGGACAAGGAGAAAAGAAATAAAAGGAACGGATAAATAGGCGCGCAATGCAGATAGCGCACCTTGAGAAAGCCCGTGCACGGCTGTGTACGAACGTTTTCTGGTTGCGCGGCACGCAGGGAGTCCAATCAGCGGCGCCGGCGGCAGAAGCGTCGACGAGCCGCCATCGGCGCGCCAAAAACACAACAACCGACCCGAACGGGCGCACAGACGTTCGCGACATAAAAAGGGCAATTACGGTGATTTATAGATGCACGAGCCCATTCGCTAGGCCGACTGTTTCAGAAAAGCTCGACAAATCACAGTTGCCTAGCGCGCACTGCCTAACCGTACACAGTCACTGATCTTTATTTCGGAAGTTTCTTTTCCTTTAATATGGTTCCTTTTCTTTCTCTGTAATGTCTCCTACGGAAAGTGGAAAAGAAAAGAAGAATGAAACAGATGGGTGTTTCTACTAAAGCACATTCCAGCCGCCGTTGGTCGCCTCTCGCTTATTCCTGGAACTGCGTCATCGTCTTAAGTATATGTTACACGTGAAGCAATAGCAATGAATAGCCTCAGAAATTTACACGCGTAGTCGGCAGCACGTGTATAACTAATAGATTTGTGGCTGCAGTTGAACTTGCGCATTGTAGAGAGATTTGTTTAAATGATTTTTCATGCGCTCGACTGTCTTTGTGAAAACCAGGCTAATATTGTATGAGATAAAATGCATGCGTAGCCGTATCTGTTACCTCAGTTTGTATACGGTAAGACGGCGAGGGAGAGATTGATTGGAATAATGATGGGAAATAAATATATGCTTTCACTTGTTGGTCGAGCATTGAACTTTTCAGGACGTCATTCGATATACTGGTGAAGTTGATGAAATGCGAAAACGAACATTACCAACTAGCACGCCTGGAGGGATCGAATATGGTTATGGCAGCGAACAAATTACAGCACTGGATGGTGTGATTTAATACATGCGTTATTGTTGTTGATTATGATGTTGTTGGTGTTGCTGCTGCTGATGTTGGTGCTGCAGTGGTCGTCGTCGTCGTCTTGCTCAACTTGAATGTGTGTCGCTGATTTGGTATGGCATTTCTTAAATCCAGCAGTTAGTTGCACCATAGAGCGGAGCCAAAAAAAAAAATCCTATGACTTCTTTCGCGCTATTGGATTATTATTATTGACATTACTTTCCTGCCGACGAGATGGCTCTGTTGAGCTACAACAACAGGACCATCCAAGCGTACATCACTCACACCGATAGGTTCAGATACTCCTTCTTTCCGGACGTAATTGAAATATGGAATGAATTGCCGATGTGTGTTGTCGAACAGAACGATTTGTCCAAATTTGAACAGACCTTGGAAGACTATCTGTGAGAGTGTACTGCTTGACCTTGATGTAACCGGTATTTGTGTATTGTGAATGATGTTCTTTAATGTTTTTATTACGTTACCCTCTCTGTAAGGACTCTCGCAAGAGAGTTGACAGTATTGTGAAATAAATAAATAAATAAATATTAAAACTTCTTCGGGGTATCATTACCTGCCCTGAACTGCTCAGTTGTTTGCATTGTTTTTTAACTCCGCGTAACTTAAACCAGATAGCCTTGACCATTTCGTGCATGGACCAGCCTGCCTCTGCCAACATTCAACCGTCAGGATACAAAGTCTTTATAATGCTTATTTCCTTGATCTTAAACTCGCAGTCTCTGTTCCGTTCGGAGCTTGGCGCTGTTTTGAAGGGGCACTAAAGTGCATCAATAAGTTAGTTTAGACTGACAAATTATGCGCTGAAAACTATAGTCTCGTAAATTTCGCCACCGCAGGTTTATTAGTAGATGTGAAAATCAATGTCAAAAGTTTCACTTTAAAATTTCCCGCCGAAGCTTCTTTTGGTGATGTCACAGATTCCAAAGTTTCTTCGTATTTTGTCCACACTGTCTCAACGAAATCTCCTGCAACTTGGTGTGTTAGGTCTCTGCAGCTCCCTCAGAACAAAATGTACTTCATTTTTACTGATTAGGAACTCTGTAGGCCCTATTAGATGCCTTCCTAATCTGTGACGTCATGGCGACTGATGCGGGAACTTTAAGGTGGCGTTGCCACCTGAGTTTTCTTTTTGCGCGTTTTCTCGCTCACCAAGCGTCTTCTCGCAGGAAGCTTGGTGTTCTTGGCCTTGCTCGGTTCTCGGTCATCATCAAGGTCTCTAAGAAGACCTCAGACATCCCAATGGATAATTTGCGTGTCCATATTGACAATAAAATGGTCCTGTGTGCACCGAAGGGAAGCGTTCAGGTTGGTATTTGATCAGGTAACAGGATCATCTCCCAGCCCGGTTATCGTTTTCTTTTTTTTTTTCTTGGCGCGGTCCGAAGAGACGCGCCGATCTTTTGGCACCAGAGCTACCCAGCACCAGAACTACCCAGCTTGCAGAAAGACGGCGACCCGCTTCGTAATTCGTGGCGCCAAACAATGCGGCAATATGTAATTCCTCACTGACTGCTTTGCATAACGCCGGTCCCAGCAATGTGTGGGATCAGCTGTGTTTAATTATTAATTTGTTTTTGCGTTCCTCTTTTTCTGTTTGAACTTGCCTTACGTCTTGCTGCACGCAAACTGTCCTTATCATCATTGTCGTTTGATATCTATTGTGTTTCCCCGATATGCGGCATAAAGTTGTTTCCTCCTTCTCCTCCTCCATATGCCCTGTTGTCCCCACACTTTGGAGGCGTTTCCCGCACCCGACTTCTTTTTTACTTGCAGTTTCTTGTAGTAGATTTTACTGTAAACGTCTCGATACTGCACTACGGGCTAAGATTTATTCGCGTTGAATAAATAAATAAATCATTAAAGAGAGAAATACTTTCAATCGAATGATGTTTTCAAACACCTTTTCATTTTTTTTTCCACAATGAACATCTTACACGTTAGCCAAGATCGGCGCTCAACTTCGCACTGAGAGCGTCTCTGGGCATCAACTACCTACTTTGCCAAAGCCTGACCTTCAGTTTTCTACCCAACGTTACATACAGCAGGCTTATAAGATATGTCAGGAACATGGATGAAGGATTAGACGAGTATTCTTTTAAGTGCGTAAGCGTTTCCATGCAGACTCAACGAGAAAACTGGCCGACCTTCCCTTTATCACGTAAGACCATCATCGCTAAAAATAAATAAACGAATACGAAAAAAAAAAAACCTCGCAGGGTCCCTTATGCATTCACCTAAGACGACTCGAAGGCGAAAGCCAACTTCTCTATCTTCTCAGACGATGTGTTGATATCGCCCTGCCACCCTCCGAAAGCTTTCTGCATGTAACGTGGTTTTGCACTGCCTCCGTGATCAGCCCACCGTTGGCCAAGCAAGGGTGTCATGTGATGGCGTCACCACGTGACGTCACATTATGTGACGTCAGTGACGTGACGATGACGTCACAAAGTGTGTCGATCTGTGACGTCATGATGACGTCATATGGTGGCGTCATCACATGATGATGATTTCTGCATCACTCGTGTCGACGCCACCGACGGGGAACGCCGGTCAATTTTCGCGTTTGATGAGGCATCTAAGGCTTTCGCCTTAATAAACTTTCTTGGCGGCACTAAGCTTGAACCCGGGCCCCCACACTCCGAAGGCGAGTACCTTAACCACCGGACAGCGCACCCTCGCTTCCATAATGTGGATATATGTGAACTATATTGATGCGTTGCACCGGTGCTGGAAAACGAATGTAAAGCCACTTTCTATGAAGTATGCGACGAATTTCGTAGTAGTGGAATAAAAGCCGATTGCAAGACAAGATGTAAAACGGACATGGAGAATTGTACAAAACAGGAAAATGGAGACATGGCGAAAATTTCAATCCAAACATGCGTTTCGGTGGTCGCGGAATACGCCTCGCAAGGGGCCGCTAGACACTGACGAACGCTAGACAAAAAAAGACGCCATGCCGGTGCCGCCCAGAAACAGCGTTCAAGGGAAATTTGCAACACACAGTAAAATTCTGCACTTTCGCATCATTTAGACAACTCACAAAGGAGATTCTGCGAGGATTTCTTGCTTCTTCTCTGTGCCTTAGACAATATATGCTAGCCTAGAGGAACTGAAAGCCACACTTAAAAGGGGCCCTGCAACACTTTTTCAGCATGGTCAGAAAACGCTGCCGATCGGTAGTCGAGGCTGCTGAAAACACGCGAGCCAAACATTATAGCGCAGTACGCGGTCTGGAATTTACAATTACTTCTCAAAGTCAGCTAGAAATCGTTCCCTCTTCTCTCGACAAATGATGTCATAAACCCAAACTACCACGACCATCGGCTGATTTCAGCATCGTGAGCTGCATAGTTACCGCGGCTGCCGCGGGAAGCCGCCACGTGCCCGCGCGCGCGCTCTCGATCACACTGAAAGTAAGCCACGCGTTCGATGAAAAAAAAAAAAAAAGAGTGCTCAATGTCATGACGCGCGCAGACGAAGGACGCATCTTCTTGACCCCTTGTCATCCCTCTCCCTGCGTAGCTTTCAGCGCGCTCGCTGGTATGAAAGGAGAGAGAAAGCAATTACAGCGTGCGATAAATCCCTGTAACTCCGCTCGTACTTGACGGATTCTACAAAGTTTTGCGGCAGTCGATTCCTGAAGCAATAACCTCTTTTAATGAAGCCATTCGATGATTACTTAGAAAAGTGTTGCAGGGTCCCTAAACAACCCCTTCTTAAGCAAAATCATGAAGCCGAATAAGAGACCCATTTCAATTCTGCGTGTGCTGGCAGAGATTTTAAAACGATTACTTTAAGAATAGCGTCTCTTTATGGAAAGGTTTCGGTTAATAATAATAATAATATCTGGGGTTTAACGTCCCAAAACCACGACATCATTATGAGAGACGCCGTAGTGGAGGTCTCCGGAAATTTCGACCACCTGGGGTTCTTTAACGTGCACCTAAATCTAAGTACACGAGCCTCAAACATTTTCGCCTCCATCGAAAATGCAGCCGCCGCGGCCGGGATTCGATCCCGCGACCTTCGGGTCAGCAGCCGAGCGCCATAACCACTAGACCACCGTGCCGGGCCAAAAGGTTTCGGTTCTATCATCCAGACAGTTTTGCTTCACAGACAATGAATGTACCACAAAACTGATTAGAAGTCTTCCCTCGTGCAATTCATTCTGCCATCCAAGTAAACGCCTTCTTGAACTAAAGCGAAGGTTTATGAAACAATTTTGAAATTTTAATGAAGCTTAATTTTACCTATTTATAATAATATTAATAATAATAATAATAATAATAATAATAATAATAATAATAATAATAATAATAATAATAATAATAATAATAATAATAATAATAATAAAATTGTTATTGTTGTTGTTGTTGTTGTTGTTGGGCTTTTACGCGCCAAAATCGTGATATGATTATGAGGCACGCCGTAGTGGAGGGCTCCGGAAATTTCAACCATCTGGGGATACTTCAAGGTGCACCCAAATATAACTACGCGCGCCTCGGGCATACCTCTTTTAAAAAAAATTGTATTCGAAACTAGTACAGGTATTATTCGCTAAGAACTCTCGTACCTGCACTGAAATTCACGTGAACTTCTATATAATTAAGAAATACGTTATTAGGAACACATTAATTGTTTAGGGCCTGTTGCCCCTGCTCTTTCTTGTTTACGGTTATGGAGCGAGGCTGTCTGATCTACGCCGCTAAACATGCGTAGACTTTATACGAGCAATACTTGTAGTAATTTTGCGTAATAAATCTTGGCCTTGATAGTGTAACAATTCTAGCTATTACAATTATTTCTCTTACGTCCTTCTTCAGTGCATATGGTTCAAGCGGCGTTCTGCTAATATTATCTCAAATATAGGCCCATTGTGTGCAGTCGGTGTATTGGAACGAAATATAATTAAGGCGAAAGGAACCCCTACAATTATAGTCGCCGTTGGTTTTCTTTAGAAAGTTAACATTAAAAAATAATGGGCACCACCCGCATTATCTGTTTATATTCATATAAACAGATCCTGCACCTTCTCTTGATACGGTTCAAACCCGACGAAGATCTGATATTTGTAAGATAATAAGACAAATTATATTATCTTAAGCGTGAAATTGTGATTACCGACTCATTAAATGCATTAAATCAAAAACATGCGTATTGAAATAAAAAAAAAACACATAAGACCTGCTGCAGTTTCAACGGCGGACCATCCAACGCTTAAACTGTGGCGCTACCTCCATAACTCTTTCCGATAAAGAGCTGGCGCATTCATGCATGCGCAGATGATGACGTACTGTACCGGACGGTATATGTGCAAGGATTTTCCAATAAAAGCTGTTGGAAGCTCCGCGCTCGTCCATTTCGTCTTGTTTCGTCCTCATGTCTTTTTTGTGCAGCAGTTTCTAGCGATCAGGGCCGCTTAAGAAAGGAGAACAAACATTAGCAAGCTACAAGTAGATAATAAAGGCAGTTATGGGCGTTGGATTATGAATATTAAGATTGTTAAGCTGTCATAGCCATTTCTGCATGAAAACACCTCCGCGCTTAGCTCTGAATGCACATCTATACTGCAGGATAATCGTCACGAAAAAAAAATCTTTCGAACACGATTCTTGGTAATTGATTTCTTCAAGCCCATCCTAAGTGTCTGATCACATCGCCGCTTACCATGCAGTCATGGGAGAATAATTTCCTTTCTATACGATCTCTACCAAGAGTGCCACCAGTTTTCCCACTGAGCATCTCTGTCATGAGGGAAGTATCTCTTCGCGGGCGCACTGATACACGCTCGTGCAGTTCCGAGCTTATTTGATCAATCAGCGCGGTCGAAGCGGGGCTGCGATATGCGTGCGTCCCAGGCGGCCGGCGATCTGCCACCGTACGGCTGAACCCGCGTCTGAACGCCGCGCGACGCTCTTGTTAGCGCTCCGGCCCCGGGGAGCGCGGGGCGAGAACGCGTCGTTGGAGCTGCGCGCGCCTCTCATTGGCCCGTGGCCGTTCCGCCCCCGTCGGCGAAAGAGTAACGCCGAGCGGCAGAAAGAGAAAACATCTTTTGAAATATCCTACTCCGGCGACAGTCAAGGGAGAAAGAGAAGTAAATGGGAGACGACACCATTACGAAAACACTCTACGGCGCCATCTCCTTAAAATAATGCCCAGCCATTTTCTTTCGTATTACCCAGGCTCGCCCTCTGCCACCCGCAGATTCCGGCTGATGTCTCTATCCGTCCCCGCTGTACTCGTTTGTATTACTTCTTGCCGCGGCTGTGTATTCATTTCTCCGAGGCCACCGGTTCGTGCCCGAACGCACAAACAGGGCGCGCGCTCCCGGAGAACTTGATGCTACCTCGTTAAAGTTAAGCGACGTAACGACGCCTCCGCATAAAGGAGCCCCTGGCGGGAAACAAAAGAGCGCCAAGAAACATCTACGCCCATTGACTCTTTCCTTCTCTTTCCGAGGCTCCCCTTCGAGTTCTCGGCCCTCTTCCACGGATGTGCCAATTACACGTCCTCGCAGTGACGTCTCGAAAACGCGCACATAGTCAGCGCAAGGCATTTGCGCCGACTGTGTCCCGCGTCGATCGCCTTTCTTTCCGCTTCCATTACTTTCCCAGCCACTTGCGGGGTGTACTAACCTGGGTGGCGCGCCGGCTGATTACAGGCGTCACATTAAAGCGAAACCCGGGACTCGAGACGGAGGATGTATAGAAGACGCGAGTACGCGCTGCGAAGGCGAAAGAGGCTCGTGGTATGTGCGTCGGGACCCCGCTTTGGGTATAGTTCCCCACAGTACGTATTGATAGGGAGGTGGTAGCGCCACTAAGCTTCTCGGCGACGCGCAGGAAGGCGGCGAGAAGCAGCCAACTGCCTTTTGTTTTTTTTTTTCGATCCACCTTTTCCCGTAAGAGAGCGCCTAGTTTAGGGAATGCACGGGACCTGCACCGCGGTGAAACGACGGTCGGCTCGGGATCTGGACGCCGAGTATGTAGCGACGAGGAACACGGGGTGTTGCGGCCTTGGCCGACTGCATACAAATGCCCTTCTTGCCCAGTGCATGGAGTGTAGGTTGTGTGGGCAGGGGAATCGTCGGAGTGCAATTGTTTGGTGGTCGTACGACCAGAGTGTTGAGACGGCCTAGAGTAACCTATGACAGTAAGATGTTTAAACAGTTAGCAAACAGCATCTTATACCGCTTATACCATGTACGCCTTGAATGTGTTATTACACGTGAATCAGTTACTGAAGTATAAGCCAGGCTAAACATGACTATAGCGGGAAGAGCGGTGGCTTCGGACACGCCGCGGTGGCTTAGCACGTGTCGCATTGCTAACCTCGAGGGCGCAGGTTCGATTCCCAGCCACGGCGGCCGCATTTCGATGGGCCCGAAATGCAACAACACCCGTGTACTCAGATTTAGGTGCACGTATAGAAGATGGTCGAAATTACTCCGGAGTCCTCCACGACGGCATGCCTCATAATCGTATATCGTGTTTTTGGCACGTAAAACCACATAAATTTTAATTATTAGAGTGGTGACGTCACGTAAACTGCCAAACACATCTTTGCTCTCCCTTAGAAGAAGAGTTTCGCTGAGTTATGTGCGGCATGGGATGGCCGTGTGGAGGTAGTTGCCTTGCTTTTCCCGCCGGTTGAGTGCGTGAATTCATCTCAACTGTATTAGACGGTTGTTATTATTATTATTATTATTATTATTATTATTATTATTATTATTATTATTATTATTATTATTATTATTACTTTGCGTACCGCACGACTGTAAATGTCAGAACCGTTATTAAAGCGAAAGCTTAACGTAAATCATCAGGCGCTGGCAGCGACGTGCGGTACAAAAACTCACGTGTCGTCGCACACTAAGAGAAATAAAAACCAGGGTTCGAGCCGGAATTGAACCCATGGGAACTCTTGCTGATCTGACACTGGGAAGCCAGCTGGCGACCCTTGGTCAGTCCTAGCGAGCCCTGGAAGGCCACCGGATCTGACCCAGGGCTCGGGGACTGAAGGACCGCGGGAGTTTATTCTCTCTCTCTGCGTGGCAGTCGAGTCTTCTGCAACAAACGCACGCCAGTGTTTGAATCTTCTTCGGAAAAACAGCGTATAAAGGTGTCGTGTCACTCGATGAGTCACGTTACTTTTCAAAATGTTAACAGCGCATAGAACGATGTGGGGCACACGTGGCGATATGCGCGCTGTATTGGAGATGATGAGGCAACGATGGCAGCACCTGTATACATCCTCTTTCTTTTCTTGCCTAGCGTCCTCTCCCTTGCCATGTATATATGCACTTCTTATCGAATTAAAACTAGTTGAAAGTAAACAGCGATCTTTACCTCTGTTGTCTCGTCCCTTCCTAATCGTTCTATGCGCTGTTAACATTTTGAAATGAATCCACACCAACATGCCGAAGCGTCAACCCTGGCGAGTCACGTTAACAGATGTAACATTGCGTGGGAGAAGCGTAGAACCGCACCAGGCGCCACGCCATGCGAGTTGCGTAACGAGTGGGTGGTTGAAAGCTTCCAATCCGTTACAAAGGGCTCAGTCGTAATACATCACCACTATCATCAGCCACAGCACCAACAAAATGCGCAGCTGAGTAGGCACGCGTGCTGCCTTATACAGACGCATAGCGGTATATATACTTCGCATTTGTAGTTGCAGTGGGCGCCCTGGGAGAGTTTACAACGGCCAATGTTACGCGCACAAGCGTTCCTTCCCTCACAGCACGGTTGAGGTAAGCATGGCAAGCGACTGTGAAATCGATACGAACGGCACCCGATGACGCTGTCGCGTTGCGCTCTTAAAGGCCTAGCATAAGCGTTCTCCAATTTTGTTTTCATTTTGTCAGGAAATAGCCTTTATATAGGGGAATTAAACAGATAAAAATGTATAATTCCTCATAGAGCTAAATATACATGACATAAAACTATAGATAAGACGCCTTAAAAAGTAGAGGTTGACATAAAATCCACCATTTATTGGTTTGCACAAAACTGAGCCTTGTATTATGTCCTATTAGGCTATTAAATTGTTCCTTGTCGGTACTGAATTGAAACCTGTGATGACAGAAGTTCACAAGGGCGGTAATTCGGGCTAGTTGGCTTTTCATGATCATCACAACAGAGCATAAACAACGGACGAACACATAAGTGATGCTTGTATGTAATTTTTAAATGCGAAGCGCTTTAGGGGCCCTCGCTGTCGTCTCATGTCATCTGCTGTCACTTGCTGCCATCTGTCATCTCATGTCGTCGCTTAGCGTCACGCAGGCAAAACCATGTATAATATAGCCATGTATAGTATAGTATAGCAAGGAGGTGGGAAAGGGAAGTGAGGGTGAGGAGGAGGAAAAGAGGAGGGTGATGGTAAGGCACAGTGTCACTAATCCCGTTAACAGGGATGGCAATTGCCAGGCGGATTCCAAGGGCGGCGTCACTCGGCGTCGCGTCATGCTTTCCTTCTAAAAGTTCCAGGCTTTGCCGGGCGTTTGATCTGAGACTGCTAGTGGGCGAGGAGGATGCTGCGCGTCAGCGTCTTGTTTTTTCGTTGTTCGCGCTTCTTGGGCGAGCGGCTGGCGCCGTGCTATCCCGCTACCGTTTGAGAGTGGCCGCGCGTGCGCTTTATTGACGCGCTCGTTTGTGACACACAGTATAGCTGTGTATAGCGTAGTGTAGCAAGGGGGTGGGAAAGGGAATTACGGGTGAGGAGGAGTTATGTGAGGATGACGGAAAAAGGAGGGTGAGGGTAAGGCACAGCATAGCTGTGTATAGCGTAGTATAGCAAGGGGATGGGAAAGGGAAGCGAGGGTGACGAGGAGTTATGTGAGCGTGAGAAGGAGGGAAGGAGGAGGGTGAGGGTAAGACACATCATAGCAGTGTACATGTAGTATAGCAAAGGGCGGGAAGGGAAGCGAGGGTGAGGATGAGTTATGTGAGGGTGAGGAGGAGGGAAAGAGGAGGGCGAGGGTAAGACACAGCATAGCCGTGTATAGCGTAGTATAGCAAGGGGCGGGAAGGGAAGCGAGGGTGAGGAGGAGTTATGTGAGCGTGAGAAGGAGGGAAGGAGGAGAATGAGGGTAAGGCACAGCATAGCCGTGTATAGCGTAGTATAGCAAGGGGCAGGAAAGGAAGCGAGGGTGAGGAGGAGTTATGTGAGCGTGAGGAGGAGGGAAAGAGGAGGGTCAGGGTAGGACACAGCATAGCCGTGTATAGCGTAGTATAGCAAGGGGCGGGAAGAGAAGCGAGGGTGAGGAGGAGTTATGGGAGGGTGAGAAGGAGGGAAGGAGGAGAGTGAGGGTAAGGCACAGCATAGCCGTGTATAGCGCAGTATAGCAAGGGGCAGGAAGGGAAGCGAGGGTGAGGAGGAGTTATGGGAGGGTGAGAAGGAGGGAAGGAGGAGAGTGAGGGTAAGGCACAGCATAGCCGTGTATAGCGTGGTATAGCAAGGGGCAGGAAGGGAAGCGAGGGTGAGGAGGAGTTATGGGAGGGTGAGAAAGGGAAGGAGGAGAGTGAGGGTAAGGCACCGCATAGCCGTGTGTAGCGTAGTATAGCAAGGAGGAGGAAGAGAAGCGAGGGTGAGGAGGAGGTATGGGAGGGTGAGAAGGAGGGAAGGAGGAGAGTGAGGGTAAGGCACAGCATAGCCGTGTATAGCGTGGTATAGCAAGGGGCAGGAAGGGAAGCGAGGGTGAGGAGGAGTTATGGGAGGGTGAGAAGGAGGGAAGGAGGAGAGTGAGGGTAAGGCACAGCATAGCCGTGTATAGCGTGGTATAGCAAGGGGCAGGAAGGGAAGCGAGGGTAAGGAGGAGTTATTGGAGGGTGAGAAGGAGGGAAGGAGGAGAGTGAGGGTAAGGCACAGCATAGCCGTGTATAGCGTAGTATAGCAAGGGGCAGGAAGGAAAGCGAGGGTGAGGAGGAGTTATGGGAGGGTGAGAAGGAGGGAAGGAGGAGAGTGAGGGTAAGGCACAGCATAGCCGTGTATAGCGTGGTATAGCAAGGGGCAGGAAGGGAAGCGAGGGTGAGAAGGAGTTATGGGAGGGTGAGAAAGGGAAGGAGGAGAGTGAGGGTAAGGCACCGCATAGCCGTGTATAGCGTAGTATAGCAAGGAGGAGGAAGGGAAGCGAGGGTGAGGAGGAGGTATGGGAGGGTGAGAAAGGGAAGGAGGAGAGTGAGGGTAAGGCACCGCTTAGCCGTGTATAGCGTAGTATAGCTAGGAGGAGGAAGGGAAGCGAGGGTGAGGTGGAGTTATGGGAGGGTGAGATGGAGGGAAGGAGGAGAGTGAGGGTAAGGAACAGCATAGCAAGGGGTGGGAAGGGAAGCGAGGGTGAGGAGGACTTATGTGAGGGTGAGGAGGAGGGAAAGAGGAGGGTGAGGGTAAGACACAGCATAGCCGTGTATAGCGTAGTATAGCAAGGGGCGGGAAGGGAAGCGAGGGTGAGGAGGAGTTATGTGAGCGTGAGGAGGAGGGAAGGAGGAGAGTGAGGGTAAGGCACAGCATAGCCGTGTATAGCGTAGTATAGCAAGGGGCGGGAAGGGAAGCGAGGGTGAGGAGGAAGGAAAGAGGAGGGTGAGGGTAAGAGACAGCATAGCCGTGTATAGCGTAGTATAGCACGGCGGTGGGAGAGAGAAGCGAGGGTGAGGAGGAGGGAAAGGAGGAGGGAAAGGAGGAGGGAGGGTGCCACTGCATCACCAATGAAGGTTTTCTTTCCCACCATGGATGCCGATCAAGCTGCACGTTTGGAACGCCAGCGCGCGGTTGCCAGTGAACGCCAGCGTCGCCGAAGGGTAGGCAAATAAATCACTGCTGAGCACTTCCTGCAGCTTTCGCGTTGAGCGCAACTGCATAATTTTTTTTTGTGTGTTCATCTGTTGTTTATGCTCTGTTTTGACTATCACGTCACAGAAGCCGACATTTTACCTGACTTTCCAAAGAAAGAAAATTTCGTGTCCTCGCTTTGAAAAAAGTACAAGAAGCGATTCAGGACTTTATTACTGTATCATGTGGTAACACCTCTGTGTGGTGTCGACACGATGATTATCAGAACGGGAATTGCATTGGAAGATCGCCTCAATCAGGGATTTTGGAGTAAGCCCTGGTTATCGTCGACTCGGCCGTAGTTGTTTATGCCCGCATATATATCATTGTTTCCTGTGTATATAGGTCGCCCTGTCACCTCTAACAAGTCTGCTGATTTTGACCGCTCTTCGAGGCGAGTATACAAAATGTCATCAGTGAGCGCCACGGAAGCCCTGCTTAACCGAGCTAGCGGTTTATAACAGGCGGATTTCTTTTTCTTTCTGCACTGAGCTTAAATAAAACGAGCCAGACGCCGCGCACTATTTTACCGCCCTAAAATTTGGCTTTATCGTGATCGTCTTAACGAGAATACAGTGCATTAATGTGCCCGGTTCCAATCGTCAGTTAATGGGGTAATCGCTGCTCGAAAGTGAAATCGCGGTTCTCTTCCTTAATGCTCACGGCTATATTCATTCAACATCTTAATTCCTAAGATAATATCTTTATCAATTCATACTAAGATTGCCCTCCCGCCTTTACATGTGTTATCTCTCTATTCCTTGCGGTTATTCTAAAAAAAAAAATAGAGCACAGTACGTATGCAAGTGCACTCTATTTATTTATTTCGTACTGCTCATCTGTTTGCCATGTAGGCCTTAAGCAGGAATGGGCCTACAGAACTCTTCGCTGCAACTCTTCTTGGTAAACACTGCGATATAAGCTTTACTTGATGAATCACATTTGTAAAAAAAAAAAAAAAGTCATTTGGCTCTTTCTCGTCACGTATATAGCTCTCGTTAAAAAGACACGTTCACTCCCTTTGGAGAATCATGCGCCCCACGAGCCTGCAAAAGAGGGTCAACGTGTCTCTTTAAAGATATTTATGTATGCTATGAGTTATACACGTGACAAAAAAGAGTCAAAGGACTTTTTCTTTTCTTAGAGTATAAGGAAGAAGTCTTTGGCCAGCTTCATTCACACCTAAAGGAAATTCCAGGCCCGGCAACCGAGGCATCCAATCGTGACCTGAAAGGCCAACCGTGCGGCTGATCCTTGCCGTCACACATAAAGCGGCAGCCGGGAAAGAAGGGAAGAAGACGAATCCAAGTGCTGGCGCTGTTTACGTTACCGGGGGCATTACTCGCTCGGGGCGCGCGCCTTCCCCGCTCTTCGCTGCGGGGGCAGGGAAGGGATAGAGGCCACTTCTTGTCATTGCGCCGGCCAAACCCAATTACGAGGGGTGCTAGGCTGGCCACATTACCCGACGGGAAGTAGCCGCTATTAGCACTTGTGTAATCCGATTTGGTAACCCTAAGGCCTCCAGCGCGGCCCCGCGCGGCCGTCCGGGCTCGAAGAGTGATCACCATTACAATGCGGTTAGCCTCTGCACAACGAGGGTCACTGGGATGATTGGTAATGCAGGCCACGACTGGACACGGGCCGAACCAATCAGTAAGCTGCAGCCCACGCGGAAGAAACCGACTCGGCCAAAACATGAGATAATGGCTCTATAAAAGAAGCATTGTGGGGCATGGCTTGGCGAACCGCGCGCGCACACGGGCCCGTGCCGCCGGGGCATTCCGGCCGGATTTACGGCGCCGGATTCCACGCTATGCCCCCGACGACTCCGGCCCCGGGTTCATGGCTCGCTGCATTATTGATACCCGCCGGTCTCCAAACATCGCTGCGGCACTGCTTTACCTGAAACTTGAGGGCTAGACGCGCAGACCGGCGCATTCGGGGGCCTCTTACGCGCACGCTCGTTCGGCTGCGCATAATCCTGGCCGCCGCCGGTGAAACTCCGAAACTCATGCCGGCTGTCTTCCGAATGGCTCGTACGATTTCTGCCGCCTGCTTTTGCTCTTCGCCGAGAGCGTATATATACCTTCTGTTACTTGTCTCGCCGCTGCTAGGGATACGGTAATGTGCATGTAAGAAATCTCAAGATTTGCTGCCGGTCCGAGCCTCGGACGCCAACCGTTCTCAGCGCACGCTCTTCTTTCGCCTTGGATTCGCTGTTGTGCTCGTGCCTTCTTTCTGTATGGTTGTTTGAGTTTTCTTTTCCCCATCTGAGTTGCGTTTGACTAAAACGGGATGCGCAAACATTAAATGTCGTTAAAAGACCATCACCTACCGAACAAACCTTGACAAGTAATTCGCGGCATTGGAACTTGACTCAAGCAGGGCATTCAGTGTCGCATATATAGGCGTATGTGTCATTTTTACTTGATACACACTAAAAGAAGTGCTATAGTCATAAACAGCATATACTGCATTTTTTACATATTATGATGCCGCCGTATCAGCCCTGCCACTCGTATCTAAATCAACCAATGCATAACTTACCATATAAAAAATACTGCCCTGTACTTATCGGTATGTGTGCCGTAACGCTTTAACGTACCCTTTCCGATGTATGTCGAAGTTTGCGTGAGATATTTGGTTACCAATACTGAAGGCTGATTTCACGCTACCACTCATTTCTAGTGAAACACACGCGCACGTTTGGGTATGTACGCCTTTATAATTATTACACTTTAAACCTTACACATTTGGTAAAGTTCTAGCTACAATCTCATTCGCAAGACGTAGGTACTCCGAGAGAAAAAAATTGGCTGCGTATCTGCGTGCTTCGCTGCAAATGTCGTCTAAAGACGATAGAAGAGGCGCTGCGTGAGATATGAACGCCATCTGGCAATACGTCGGGAAACGTGAATGCTGTGTTGCGGGCTGGTAGTCCCGGCGCAGCAGCAGGCAAGACCGGCGGTGACCAACGCGACCGGCGGGGACGCCAGCCAGCCCGAACACGCGGTTTGGCGCGAAGCGCCGAAGCAGAAGAAACGTCCGCACTCAACGAGTACTCTCCACACACTCTTTTATATTCACGTCGCCTGGGTAAAGCAGGAATGCCAGAGCGGCGCCCCATGGCACTCGTACAGTGCAATACTGAACTGAAACCGAAACACAACAATGAGCTCGCGCAGAGGGCACGGAGGAAGCCAAGTTTCGGCGCAGTCACATTTTCAGCGAAGCTTAAGAAACAAGGGTCTCTAAAATTACGTATCTATGTATTTTCTATTAAAGGAACACACCACCTAATACTTACCTAGTGATGTTGCGCCTCAGATATGCGTAATGTTTGCTTTTTGATCAACCACGTACACAAGTATGAACCTAGTGAGCCGTTCACGATGGCTGGCCCTTGTGCAAGTGGTTCAACTTTGGCCGAGTGGCTGAATCGAGGGACGTGCCGACAAACGGAAAGACAGACAGAAGGACAGACAGAAAGACAGACCAAAATTTCTGCGTTTAAGTTCCCCAAGAAAGACTATCGTCTTTAAATAGTATGTAGCCGAACTAGATAATGTTTCTGCACTGAAATCATCATCAAACATCTTGCACAGCATCTTCGCGCATCTTTTTGGTACCAGGACCTCTATTGTAGCATTGCCAACGAAATTGCTGTCTTTCTCAAAGCAAGATATTGGAAAACGTTTTTTCACAGATCGTTCACTTCGTCTATACGATATTCCTGATTAGCGGCTCAAATCGTTTTCAATGTAGTCAGTAATGCCAACATTACACAAGTCGACTGGTAGCATTTTATCAAAGATAAAAGCTTGCGTAGGGGCTAGTTGGAATAACATGTTTTTACATCAAAAACTGCGCTGCAATGTCAGTCTTAGTCGTTGCCGAAGCGTCGACTTCAGCGACACCACCGGTTCAGGAATTTTTCATCGCTGCAAAGTATTGTAACACGAACAGAGTCACAATGCGCTTCGTCTGTGCAGTTTCGTCTCTGTGTCTGTTACTACTCTGCAGAGCAGTTGAAGTGCGAGCATTCTGTCGGCAACTATCGACAACGCATGCACCCATATCCCTGGGAAGCCTAGTCAAGCAACGTTAATGTTTGTTTCACTAAATCAGAAATGAATGGAAACCAATACGCCACATCATTGCGAAAAGGTAAAAGAAAAAAAAATAATAGAGAAGGGTCTCGTAGGTAGAAAAGATAAAACTATGACTGAACCCAGTTTAAGTGACTGTTAATGGCGATGCGAATAGGACTGAAACAGTGTAGTGATGCAGCGTATTGCCAGCGCCGATCCGCGCTGTGCATGATGCCTACACTGCAGACGAGTTGATAAAATTACAGCCCTGAAGAGAGTAATGTTTTAGATTTGGTGCTCACTTGTAGTAAGGGTAAGCGATTAGCAGTGGTAATTAGTGCATAAAGGGAATCATATACGAATGGAGATGAATCAAAAAGAATTGAAGGTAAATCAAATGCGAATTAAAGTTAATTAAAGGTGAATCAAATGTCAATTAGCACGTCGGCGACTAAGTCTCAGCATATAGAACCAGTGGTTATGTTTAGCGACCTAAGGATACCAAATAATAGGAAGTAATATTGCAATCGACATAGGACGTCAAAGTAGTTTAACGAGTACCTCGTAAAAGCATGGATTTTGGCCTGTGCTCCCCTTAGCGTTAGCTGATGGGACTGCAAATTTTTCGTTTCTTCCACGTCCTGGTTACAAGACAACAGAAAAAGAAAAAAAAATGGTCCTTCAATTTTTACACAGCACGTCTATCAAGCAATATGCCTTCGATGAAAAAATAAGAAGAAAGGCTGTGGCGATAGCACGACAACCTGACAAGTAAAAATTCTGCAGCCGAAACGGTAGCTGTGACCTCTCGGTTCGGTTTGTACAGATATGAACGCTTGCTTGTGCCTCATGATTTCCATTATGGTTCAGGAAATTATGAGTTCCGAGATTCGCATCGCTACCCTTATGGGCTGTGCATGCATTGCACTTCCAATCGTATGCGCATATGATTCATTCGGATGGCACACATTTCAGAAAAGGCATTATTAATTGCTCAGGGATAGCTATTAAATACCGAAGGATTTCTCCCTCCTGATCAAGGAAGAGTATTCTCTGGATGCAGGTGATCAGTATATCTCTGCTTGGCGCTTCGTATATATGAACGGGCACCTAAAAAAAGGTAAAGAACATAGCAGGTAAATAACACGTTCCCTTTCTCTCTTCCTATGAAACTTTCAGACGGCAGAGCACACTTTGTACCATCTTGGACAACTTTTTACTTAATAATTTAGCCGACTCTCAAGCTCCACTACTCTGGCGACAAGATAGATTGACAGGAACTTTACCCATGCACACGTAGCACAAACTTTTTATTTTTTTTTTCAGCGTAGTAAGAACCGCATCAATGCTGACCCCTCGACGTCAATCTCAAAAGCGTGGTGGTCATGTACTCTGCATTCATCTGCTCTTAGAATTCCACTTGGCGTAAATGATTCATGCCCCCCGCCTTCCGGACACAGCCGGTTTCACAACCACGTTGCGGGGAGCGTTGAAGATATAACGGAAACCACGAGCTTCATGAACACGGTGCGGTCGGGGCGAAGTCAAAAACGTGTTCCTGCCCACAGAGGCCAGAGAGCGCGTTCCAAGATTGAGATGACCACTGTGTCGCCAGGAAGCTTGTTCTGGGGAGTGTGGCTCTCACGCAGCATAAAGGTGCACCAATGATGCTGATCTCTTGGGAGAACATTTTAAGAAAATGACACGACGTCAATCGGAGCCAGAGCAGCAGGAAGGCGCCGCTCCCCAGTTTTCCCTTGAAAGAAAAAAAAATGCACGTGCTTGAGTTTTCCGTCAAAATTTCGCGCGTGGTCACGTCGCAAAGTGCTTGACCACTGGTCTTCGGGGCGCCGCGGCCTTTTACTGAATTGAAGTGCCCTTGCGATTATGAGATGGCGCCGTGTTATTCCGCATCATCCGGGGGTCTAGCCTTCTAGAGAAGTACCGTGGAGCGAGCACAACGTTTGCACAAATATCTGCCTGTTATTTGACTTAGTACCTCAGAAACACGAGTCGGTGCTGCTCGCTCTTCACTCTCGGGCGATCACTGCACTCTATTTCTTTCGCTCTCTCTTTATGTACGAGAGACAAGCACGACACCGAAATGGCTCTGCTCGCTCCGTGTCCACGGAAGGCAACTGAAGTCGATGGGACATCCACGACACGTTGCAGTTGGCTGTAGGCTATCGCAAATATATTATCTAACAATCAATGTCAACGGTAGTGCAATCAGTAGTGAAGCAATGTATGCAACACATCGTATTGCCACCGCCGAAACGCGTCATGTATATGAGGCGTGTTCTGCAGCCAGGCTCCCTTCTCGCGTTTCCATCTGGGCAGACTGCGCCATCTAGCGGCTCGGCCGCAAAGTCCGGCCGAGTGGCCAGACCTCTGAAATGCGCCTTGTGTCGTTTCACGTGAACAGCGAAAATTAATATCATCATCGGCGTAAGCAGATTTGCCGCAGAACGCATAAAAAAGGGGCATTCGTCGCGGAGCGGGCTCACTCGTAAGCATGTTATGATTCTGGGACCGGTGTGACGAGTGCTCGATTTCGCTCACCACCGGATGAATTCCGACGGATACTTTGGACACAATTATATGGACACTCGGGGCGAATTTTTGCCGTCGCCTTCGTTGTCCGCCGTCATGTTCCGTATAAAGTCCAAATCGATAACATCACCCCGCGCGTCGTATGTTCTATGTGCGAGCGAAAGCTTGAGAAGGCTGCAGATGGGCGCGGCTTACGCAGAGATGAAGCGCACCCCCCGGCTCCGTCGGGCGAAAGCGCATGAAGGTGGGGGGGGGGGGGGCTGTGAGGGCCGGGGCAGCACCTGAGAACTTCGATGAAATGGGTGCTGGCGCGTAGACTATACGGACAGCCTTTGGTAGACGCATATTGCCCTTGTATGTGCTGTGCTCTCACCGCTCACTTCGCGTTGAAGAGACAGACAGCACGAAAACCACTTCGCTACCTGGAGCGGCCTTATTTACTTACGTCAGCATTTTGTATAGTCGCGCGAGATCGGATCCAGTTAGGTGCTAGCCTTCGTCTAATATTCCAATTTGTTGCTATCGCATTCATTGCTTCGTCCATGTATATACCTATATGCAAACTGCACGATAGCGAAACTTCCATAGAAGCCCATGAGTCAAGAAGTTGGCGGCTAGTTGCCACCGTCGCCATCTACGTATCGCGGGGACGACGACTAAAAGCGAAACAATTTTTAAAAAAGTCACAGTTTCGCCGCAAGGGCGAAGCAATGAATGCGATAGCAAGAAAAGCGGCCCGTGATAGACGCGCTGCTACGCTGCAGAAACATCTGCACCCCCCCCCCCCCGGCAGCAACTACCGCGCGAGCAGACAGCGGAAGGGCAAGGTTCTCCCTGCGCAAATATTAGAAGAAGCGAGCGAGCTGGCCGACGACATTTAAATGCGCCCGTTGCGCTCCTCGCGCCACCTCGCTGGTAATGAAGAAACGCTTATAAGCGCCTGCCGTCTCCGAGTACTGCGGTAAAGGGTGTTTATATAACGCTCGCCGTTAGCTACCTGAAGGATCTGCGTTTTGTGGTGTAGTGGTTAGCGCCACGCGCTGCGGAGCGAGAGGTCGCTGGTTCGATTGCGCGCTTCGGAAGCATTTTTCAGAATTATTTTTCTTTGGGACTTTTACACATATACACATACTTATACATATACGGTGCATGACGCCGGTGACGGCGACGGCAAAAACCGGCCGAGACTGTCCATGTAATTGCTATCGCAATATAATAAATAAATAAATAAATAATGTCACGTCACAGCCGGAATCGCTAGCGACCTCGCGCTTTTATGCGACACGGCGCGCAACTGTCATTTTTCTTTAATTGCCGTTTTTCTTTAATTCTCATTTTTCTTTAATTTTTTACACGGTTTTCGTAACTACGCGATTTTATTGCGTCTTTACGGGTCGCTAATGCCGTGTGTGAGAGAAAAAGAAGCTCAACAAGGAAGATTTGGGAAGCAAGCTTGCTTTATTAGCCAAATAGCGAACTTGCAATATACATGAAAATACTTCGCAAATAAGAAATATGATACAACTGCTCACGAGCACAATAGCAGAATAGTTCAAAAACTCACGTTGCCCAATCGAGAAAGACCACTGGAACGAGACAGCAGCCATTAAAGTATCCCTTTGGCAGCTTTACCGTGAAAGTATCACTTTGGCAGCTTACACAGTGCAGCGTTTCTTCGTTAAGCGTGCCGCATTCACCGTCACGAAAGGCGAGGGCACGCAGGACGCGTGCTCAAGCGAAAACAGTCTGCAGTCACAGGAACGGTTATCTGCAGATTCTGTGAGCTAGTTGAACCAGGTTGAGCTTCTCTGAAGTACCGTGCCAGTAAACAACACATAAGCCAAGAAATAACCTATGCAAGATACGCGCAAAACCACTGCTCATAAGTGAGCCATGCCTCGTTGACCCGACAATGCGCCGGACTAAACACAAGCGCACATTAGCAGATACTCTGCATACGCCCCCCATTTCTGGCGATCAACCAAAAAGAAAAATGAGACAGTCAACCATTTAGCCAAGTGCCAGATAAGCCGTAACGTAAATTACTAGTTTACTCTGGCCTTCCTAAAATTAAAAACAGTCGAAGGAAAAATAAAATTAAGTTTTCGGTTTTCATTATTTCTCCCCACAGTCACACTTCAATCGTACGGCGCGCGTTGATGTCTATGGTAATAGGTTCGAAGTTTCGCGACCGATATGAATTGACCTTGGCTTCGCCCTTGCCGCGAAACTGGCTTTTATTGCGACAGCAAATATATGGACACTCTCAGTGGATTTTTGCCGTCGCGGTCATGTCCCAGATATGTATATGTATGTATATATAGAAAGAAGTCACAAAGAAAAATAAAGCAGAAGCGAAAAATTCCGAAGCACCCGATCGGGTATTCAAACCAGCGACCCCTCGCTCCCCATCGCGCTGCTTTAGACAACACAACGACACACCATGCATGCGCCGGCGAAATAACGGCGAGCTATTTATATGCACCATTTACCGCTGGTGGTACGCACATCTCGGATGAGCTTGGGCGTGTTTTCTATCACGCAACGCTCCTACATTTTCTTTCTATTTGAGAACTGCCCTTGATACGCGCACGACAAAGTGGCCTCTTTCTGTACCCACTCGTGATGTGGAACAAAAAAAACAGAACACCGGGCACACCTTGCGTCAGACGCCCCCGTGTGGCAGGAGACGCAGAGGGGTCGCTCCACGCGCAGCAGTTTAAAAGAAAAAGAAATATCTAAGAGCGTCTGATTCTCTATTGTCGACACTTGCAGCGCGTTGCTCAAGCACAAAGACGCAACAACTTTGGCAGTTGTTAGTTCACGCTTGTCCTGTGTATACCTGTGCATTCTTTTCGGGCGTCCTTCTTTGCGATTCAGCGGCGCGCTGCAAATATCGAGCTGCTTGTCGTTCCTCGTGCGACATATTCCACTTTCTTGCTATCGCATTCATTGCTTCGCCCTTGCGGCGAAACTGTGACTTTTTTTTTTATTCAAGAACACCTGGACTGTTCGGGACTGTGTCAACTGACCAAACTTTGTTGCTCATCAATTGAAATTTTCTTATAGTTACTTATTTGACGCCGCTTACAGTGGTAGTTAAGGTTATTGTACATGCACTGCCACAAGAGGAGGCTAGGTGAAAACACTCATGCAAGTGCAACCTCTCACTATGAAGGGCGAATATTAGGCGTCTGCGAATAGTGAAATGTCATCTCGAATCGAATTCGAATCTAAGAGTGCAGTATAGTGGCCAAAAATATCGAATATCGTATACAAAAAAAATTATTGAAAATTGAAAGAAAGAACAAGAAATGAAATATTTTCATGTCCTCGAGCCTGCGGAGGCTACGGCGCGGTGACAGTTTTATTACGCGCTTGTTCGGGAGGGGTTTATTTTTCAGCTTTTATGGGCGCGCAGGCATGCTGATAGAAGAGCCTCCATTCCAGTCAGCCGCGGCACACCTAACCTCCTAACGGCTAACAGAGGGCGGTACGGTAGCTAGCTTTTTCTTTCTCTATGGTCACGCGTTACGGCTCATCTGAACGGTAATGTTGTGCTTCATCGTCATGAGTGCTTCGGGCCTAAAAATCTTCGGGCGCCGGTTCACAGCAGCGTTTTAAATGCGCGCCTGACCGATGGGAGTTTCTGAACGAGTAGTGCGGTGCGGCAGTGGCGACTGCACAGCGCGAACAAATTTGCACGTGTGAAGCGTATCACCGAGGGTTTCGCGGGCCAAGGTCGGGACGTTTCACGGCGCTTGCGGCATACGCAACCAAACTACGCAAGAAGTCCTCACCTACGTTTCGGAAGCGAGGTTGTGAAGGGCTTGACAGTTTTCTCATGTGTTTTTTTTACGTGCAGAAATGAATGACCTCCTTTAAAATAAACATACACTCGCTTTTGAACCAGGATATCGGTGAAAGTTTTAACGAAATGCCTATACTGTGACGACGTTAGCGTTAGATTTAGCCACCCCATCCTAACCAAGTTGCACCATTGGCCTTTGTCGCGTCTTATATATTCGTCCTGTCAAATTATTCGAAACTTAGAATACTAGCTATTCAAAAGTCGAATCGAATAATTCCATTAGGTATTATTCGATTCGAATTCAAAACTCGAATATTCGCCCACCCCTGGCGAATCCCTGTCTTCGCCTTCATTACCTTATAAAAAGCGCATATCAACGTTCGGGTATCCTGTGAAACTATAATGAGCTTCTTGGAAAAAGTACAGTTCCGTAAAGTTGCAGTATACAGTAGAGCTTCTTCGTACCACGCATATAAGAAATTCGCAGCTAAAGTTGTTTTTTTTACGGGCATATTATGTCATTTACACGTATAACAACATAGATGGTTGCCGCAGAATGACTTTGTGCGGAATAGACTAGGCTCAAAGTTTCAGTTGAAAAAGAAGATCAAAAGAGGAAGTTGGGACTGGCTGCTGAAGCGATTTTCTTGTCTTACCTGCAGCCGCAAGTGACTATAAATTCGTCTAAGCTTATTGATAAGAGCAACCCAGGCGGAGACCGAATTATTGGGTGCCGCGATTTGAAGGTTGCGCCGAGATATGGTACAGCACTTCATAAGACAGCAGGGAAGCGCATATCGCAAGCATGCCCAACCCATTTAGACTCAAAGGCTAGCGGCAATTCAATTCCATCTGTGAATTTCAACGCAAAAGTGACTTTACGTTACGTTTGTCCGACTAAAATCTTGAGCAGACTGGACTATACCTATACATTAGTGATCCGTACACCATCCTTGTTTGCTACCCCGATCTTCGGTGTAGATCTCCGCTAAATAAAGGGTTAGGTTTAAGCGTGAACTGGATAGTATTTTGATATACCAATAAAAAAAGAAACAGTATGTGACGTCGTTGACTCGGCGACTTCGTATCAGTTATACAGGAAAACACGGGAAAAAGCGATCAACTTCGTCACGAGTTCTAGTGGTACGGATAAGCACAGCTGCTGGCTACGAACGCCGACTGCCAGCCATCACACAACCGGTGCAACTTAAGTATCCCAGCTCCAGTTTCAGCGATTACCACAAACAAACGCAGCTGGTGCGCTTTAAAAAGCCACACAAAGTTTCGCCTGTACACTGCACGTCGATAAGATGTGCGGCTTTTTTTGATGCGGTTTACATCAGCAGTTAGCAAAACCACGTGAGCTCTCCGTCTGCCTGTCAATAAGCTTCAGTTATAATTTACATGCTATACACGTCTGTCTCGTAGAATAAATAAAACTGCTGTCGCGAAGGGGTTTTGTTCTCACATTTGACGACCGGCTATAGCCTATAGAAGGCATCCCTACAGCTAGCTCACTTGAAGCTAAACGAAGGAGTTAGGCCAGATTTTACCCGTAATGCATGGGACATTTTAATTATGGCCCCGCTGAACGCTTTTAACGAATCTCGCAGAATTAAGTACCAACCACTGGCAAGCGCCGGCACGCGTTCCACGCGCCTACGCGTCAAATGCGTCGCGGCGCGCCCCGTGGAGGAAAAGGGCGCGCAACCACTGGCAAGCGTCGACCGCGCGCCCGCGCCGACGCTCGGCACAGTGTTGCTTGATCTTTTCGTTTAAAACTGTCCATGTACAGCCTAGAACGGTGCGTTATCAATCGAAGCGAATTAGACTGTCGTTAAAATATTGATTGTGCTTCACCCACCACTTTTTTGACTATTTAAGAAGTAATTAACATCGCAATGACCAAAGTAACAACCACGGTATGCGCGCTGCTAAGTTCACGTCTGCATCACGGGACACAGCCAACGATGTTTGCGAGATCGCCAACGCTTATGCGACCGCCTTGTTCACGCCATGTTCACGGCCATGCTATTAGTGCCCAACACGAATATAACCATCCTGTTCATGAAAATGGTTCTGCTCCAAGAAGCGGACGGGAGCGGCGTCGCCCGCACCGTCGGTGGGCGTGACGTCGTTTCTTGGCACGTACTTTAGTTACGAAAAAAAAAAAAGGAAATAGACGTTTGCTGCAAAGTCCAAACGAGGTGCCCTAAAAATTCGCCGCATAACGACTAATACTTTTCAAATTAACAAAAAGACGGCTTTCCCGCGTACCACGGGTGTCACCGTGACTAATATTCTAGCTGCCTAATATGAGTTACAGTTTATTACATGGGCCAACATTGAGAAGTTCGAATCCTGGAGCAAGCATACATACTAACTCAAATTTTTTTTCAGTAGCATGGAAACAAGAAACCAACATTACTGGAAACTCACAGTTACTTATGTCGCGTCTAGCAGCAAAATGCAGGTAAACTGTAGCACTGCAAGTATGGCCTGACTTTCTTGTTTTCTAATAAATGAATATGCACTGTTCACCACAAAATACGCATCGAGTTCATAATTAAACAGCTTATTTATTTATTTATTTATTTTCAAATATTGCATCCCAATGCAGGGCTACTGCAGGAGTGGTGTACATGAATACAAAAGGAAAGAATGTATTCAATATCGCAATAAGTGCTTCAACAAAAGCAGATATCGCCACCTGTTGAGTGCAACTGGGTAAAAAATGAGAGAAATAGAACACTAATATCATACAAGCGCCTCCAAAAATCAGATACATTCATTTCACGAACGGAACCAGGTACATCATTCCAGTGTTCGTAAATATCAGAAAAAACTGTATTTGAACATGTTAGTGTGCACAAAAAAATGGGTTATGTTAAGATTGTGATTGCAGCTGTGCACTGTGTAGTAGGCTTTTGGACGTTGTCTGTAGTCTAAATATCCTCTAACGCAACAAACCACACCTGACATTTCATGATGTGACAGATATCGGTCATAAGATTGGAATCGAGCACTGGTTTTTGCACGTTGTGTGTAGTCGAAATATCCTCTAGCGCAACAAACCACACCTGGCACTTCATGATGCGACAAATATCGGTCATCAGATTGGAACCAAGCACTGTGTAGAAGGCCTTTGGACGTCGTCAGTAGTCAAAATAACCTCTAATATAATAAATCGTGCCTGAAACATCATGATGTGACAGATATCGGTCATAAGATTGGAACCAAGCACTGTGTAGAAGGCCTTTGGACGTCGTCAGTAGTCAAAATACCCTCTAATATAATAAATCGTGCCTCAAACTTCATGATGCGACAGATATCGGTCATAAGATTGGAACCAAGCACTGTGTAGAAGGCCTTTGGACGTCGTCAGTAGTCAAAATACCCTCTAATATAATAAATCGTGCCTGAAACTTCATGATGCGACAGATATCGGTAATAAGATTGGAACCAAGCACTGTGTAGAAGGCCTTTGGACGTCGTCAGTAGTCAAAATAACCTCTAATATAATAAATCGTGCCTGAAACATCATGATGTGACAGATATCGGTCATAAGATTGGAACCAAGCACTGTGTAGCAGGCATTTGCACGTCGTCAGTAGTCAAAATACCCCCTAATATAATAAATCGTGCCTGAAACATCATGATGTGACAGATATCGGTAATAAGATTGGAACCAAGCACTGTGTAGAAGGCCTTTGGACGTCGTCAGTAGTCAAAATAACCTCTAATATAATAAATCGTGCCTGAAACATCATGATGTGACAGATATCGGTCATAAGATTGGAACCAAGCACTGTGTAGCAGGCATTTGCACGTCCTCAGTAGTCAAAATACCCTCTAACATAATAAATCGTGCCTGAAACTTCATGATGCAACAGATATCGGTCATAAGATTGGAACCAAGCACTGTGTAGAAGGCCTTTGGACGTCGTCAGTAGTCAAAATACCCTCTAATATAATAAATCGTGCCTGAAACTTCATGATGCGACAGATATCGGTAATAAGATTGGAACCAAGCACTGTGTAGAAGGCCTTTGGACGTCGTCAGTAGTCAAAATAACCTCTAATATAATAAATCGTGCCTCAAACTTCATGATGCGACAGATATCGGTCATAAGATTGGAACCAAGCACTGTGTAGAAGGCATTTGCACGTCGTCAGTAGTCAAAATACCCCCTAATATAATAAATCTTGCCTCAAACTTCATGATGCGACAGATATCGGTCATAATATTGGAACCAAGCACTGTGTAGAAGGCATTTGCACGTCGTCAGTAGTCAAAATACCCTCTAATATAATAAATCGTGCCTGAAACTTCATGATGCGACAGATATCAGTCATAAGATTGGAACCAAGCACTGCGTAGAAGGCCTTTGCACGTCGTCAGTAGTCAAAATACCCTCTAACGTAATAAATCGTGCCTGAAACTTCATGATACAACAGATATCGCTCATAGGATTGCACCAGAGCACTGTATAAAAGTCTTTGGCAAGTTGTCTAACATAGCTAAACTGAATGAATGTCTTCATATTTCAATTATGCTTAAGTGCATGCATAGTCTAAGTCAGTGCATATACAAAGAACTGAACAGAAATGAAATAGTCCTTGCAATACATCCAAGGATTTGGCATTTGAAACCATCAAATAATTATTTCAGCTGGATTCAGTCTGGAGGAGGAGATAAATATGTGCACAGTTTAGAATGGTCTCACAGGTGTCTGAGGTTCAAGTGAGGCACCGTTTGAATTCCTTCTAAACAAAGAGCAGCACAGTAATATTGCACTTTCATTCCTTCTGCACATACGTGTGATGTCATGCTCTTCTCTTCTTACTATCGTGTCATTGTGCACCTCAGATTTCAATGGAGGTGCTTGTCACTTACAAGCTTTTTAGCAAATTAGCTGTCCAGCTGTAAACAAAACATATGTTATATTTAAGTAAACTGTAAAACGATGGAGAAGCGCCACTGTTCACATTCTCCCGTCTATGAGTATCAGAAAAGACTAGGGAGAATGTGTGTCAGAATAGACAACCTGTAAAACAAGGCATGTGCAACTGGGCATGTGCTAAGGTGTAGTTGCACGGCAGAGAAGCAGACCAAGAGTCAAGAAGTGAAATAGCAGGCAACACAAGCAGCACTTAATCATGCAACTTTCTTTTTCGATCACCACACTCGCTCACGTTCGAGCTTCTATTTTATACATGAATGGAAATGAGACCGCTGACAGCTGAATGTGTCGGCGTCGCTGGTACCCGGCACGAAAACACGTCACACTGCTACCAACAAGCGCACGCTTGTTGTTAGCTTGGCAACACACGCAAACGATTTGCGCCGAAGTCAACCAATGTTTCAGCGTCGTAAAATCCGCAAATCCTCCTCATGTACGTTGTCACATCACCGAAATGCGTTGGCAAGTGCGATGTTCGCTTTCGGCAATGATGAGGCGAATGGCGATGTTGAAAACAAACACACTGCGGTCAATTTCCTTCAACCAAACTTCCTCACATGAGCTGGTTCACACGAAGTCGACGGTAGAGGCCTACGCTGAATGCAGACGACACCGCTCTGAATTGACTTCGCGGTAGGCGAGGGCTCACGCTGAGGACTTCAAACCTCCGAAGCATGTTTACACCCGTTCCGAGCGCAGATACACACAGATCAGAGCACAGAAGCAGCGACATGCCGCAGTAGTAGGTACGATGTTTTCACTGGGTCGACGATCGCACACAAAACCGGGGCAAGGGCAGCCGGGATGCATTCGCTGGATTTGTCGGCGTCGCTCGAACTCGGCACGAAACCGCGTCCCACTGGTAGCACTCGCGGTCGTTCGCCGTGTCGTCGCTATGCGTCGACGTACTGGATGACGACGCGGTCACTCAGGAGCGTTTGCGACCGTAGTTTCCGTGCTTGCCCTGCACTCGGACGTGCCTTCGAAGCGGCGGCCATTAGGCATAGCGCTCAGAGGTATCGCGGCCTCTGATTGGTTGGCGCCGCCGGCACATGCCGGCCTCTGAATGGTTGGCGCGCCGTACGCGTGGTGACGTAGCCGAAAATATCAAAGTCGTCTTGACCCCGCGCGCCTCGAGGCGTATGGACGCGTACAGCCCTCCGCGACCGACGCCGAGAGGCGCATTTGACGCCTAGGCGCGTGCATACGCGTGCATACGCGTGCCAGTGGTTGGGGCTTTACACCAGCTAGCCCGGGCGGTTTGGCGTGCCGGTATCAGGCGAGCCAACAGAGGACTCTGAGACACGAAAGCCTTAAAAAAATTGCAGCGGCTTAGCTCGGCTATGCCAGGATATACGTAGCGTGAGCTAAGTCCAGCTGATTATTCTATAACCCGCGCCACGGTTTCACCCGGCCCACTCAGGCGCCGCCGCTAAACTCAACGTTTCACGCATGGCACTACTTAGCGCCGTCAAGTCTTTCATGCGACACAGTCTTTCACACACGTCGCACACATATCCAAACGGATTGTTTACGAAGTCCGTCTGGAAGGTCCGAGTCGCACTGGCGCTTTCGCTAAGTTTCATCGTATAGTCAGTCGATCGGCGAGCCTTGACGTCATCGATGGCGTCTTGTTGCTGCTGCAGAGATGGTCGCGCACGTCGCTCAGCCTCCTGGCGACGCCGCTTTGCTAGACGTTTCTCCCTTTGCTCCAGTGTCTCCACAGCACGTTTAGCCTTGTGCCATTCGTTGTTCCTACGCTCAACCGCTAATTGCCGGGCAACTACTTCGGGATCCGATGAGTTAAGCTTATCCGCTCTTCTGCGCCGGTGAGCAGCATTTACGCTCTCCCAAACGCCAGCCAGAGGCGCTATCAAGCGGCTCCAGCGCAGTGTCAGACGGCGACTGCACAGGGAAGGCGCACAGCTGCGCGCGCACCGTCTGTCGCGGCTATGACGTCACTTCTCTGGAATGCACAGACCGGCGAGTCGCGTGCGGCGGCGTCGGCGGAGTGCGAGGAGGTGGCGGTTGCGGTGCGCCAGCTGTATGAAATCACTACTCCTCGCGCATGCGCAGCACGGCTCTTGTACGCGCACGCGAAACCGCTCTGGCTCGGACAATGTAACTAACGCTACAAAAAGCATTATATTGAGATATGGGACTTCGAGCCTGTACTTCATATGTGGAAGCTATCGGGTATTAACGCGATAGCGTTAAAGAGCTCGTTCCGCAGAAATTCCGGTGTCGGTGTCCATGTCGGCGGTTGTGAGCGAAAAAATATGTGTTGTCCGTGAGCAGAAAATCGAGAAAGATGCGAATAAAGTAAATAATAAAAATCGCTGGTACGAGTGAGAATCGAACTCAGGCTGTCTGCGCGGCAAGCAGGTGTTCTACCACAGAGCCACGTCACTTCCTGACACTGCTTCGGAAAACAAACACTATATGAATGTCATGTAGTGGGATGAGTCACCTTTACGGATCTAACGTTGCGTGGCAGAAGCGCAGAATCGCGCTATTACAAAGCGTTCAGACATATTTAATCATCATCAGCAGCAGCACAACCATCAACAACGTGAGCAACTTCGTTGGTTCGCGTGTTGCCTTACGGACGCGTAGATGGGCCTTTCGCCGATTCGCTAAAGGAAGAATTATTGTGTAGTGGGCACTTCGCAACTGTACTTGCAGTAGGCATTCTAGGATAGTTTGAAACGGCCATTTTACACGCGCACACACGTTCCTTTCCTTGCGGCACGGTTGATGCATCCACCGAGAACCGAAACCAGGCTAGCAACTGAGAAGGCGATGCGCACGGGGCCTGATTACGCTATCGCGTTCTACTCTTGAAGGCGAACCTCAAGCGTCCCCCAAGTTTTTCCTATTATAAGGCCAATGAAACAGCCTTTTCGATCATTTCTGCTTCAAACATAAAGTAAAGATTAACAATGTGCGTATGCAGTACCTGCATGCTGGAAAAAAAGAAAAACTCTCACTCTACTACTTTGGGAGGATGCACTATGGACGAGATCATGGATCATATGTTAACATAGTAGCGCGCGGCAGATCCAGTAGACATGTTTGTCTGGCTGCTAGGCAGGCAAAAGACACGTCTATCCATGCCCATGCCCCTGAAAACTTGACCATAGCTTATGTTCACCACCAAGCAATCGGCATTTTTTGTGCGAATCCCGTAGCGCCTTCAGTCGAATCCTCGTCGAAACGGGCCCCTGAAGAGATTACTAAAGTATGTGTACATGCAGTACTTCGGGGTGCATCCCGAAGAAATGACATAAGCCCACGTATCTTAACGCATAGTGGGTAGGGTTGCCACACCGTCTGCCGTCGAATATCACTTGAGCGATTCACGCGCATCAAACCAGTAATTATACATCAGCTAGATCGATAGACGTAATGCAGAAAGTTTTGCAAGATGATCTCAACAAGGTCAGACTGGTAATAGCATTTCGCCATTTATGTTATAGAACCTCAATTATTTCGATCTGTACATTCACAGCCGTGCGCTAGTGTTAGAGAGGACCTATCACTTTCTTAAAATCATGATTGATCATTGCCTTTTGTGGACACCACATCTGGGGAGTTGATGAAAAAATGAATTATGCGTTCTGTGTCTCGAGCTACTTGGCATGGTCATGGTGAGGAAACTCTAGGGACACGCCGGTTCGGTGAACTTGTTTGGGTTATTGCCAGTAGCCAACCACATGACCAACGGCCTATGTGCGCAAAGTCTTCCCTGGAGCTTAAAATAAAGCTTACAGAGGAAAATGAAGATATATAGAAGCTCGCGGAGAGAAAGAAAAAAAAATAATGTTAGCTATAAAGTTCGATTCTGGAAGTGCCAGAGCTATACGATGGATGCGTCTTGTAAGAAAGCGAGAAGATTACGAGAGAGAAAGAACGGAGATCTTTTTTTTTTTTTTTTCAACATTAATAAACGTAGAAGGTAGCGCGTACCCAACGAAGCAACAGCTGCATGCAGGCAAACGAAGATGCTACGCATAAAAAATGTGAACGTGAACCTGCCGACGGCACTGAAACGCTTCGACATGATGGCGATTTACACAGCAAGTACAGCACAAAGCCGAGCCGGGCCTTGTGACGAGCAGAGCGAAAAGGAAGTTTGGCCCTCGAAAACGGATTTAATGGCGGCCACCGTATACCGCACGCTCCCGGGGCGAGGCTTGCCGCTTCGTGTTTGGAGGGGAGGGTATGTCAATTTATGCAAATCCTACAGGGCTAAGCCCCCGGCTCCAACACTTATCTTGCGCCGTTGCTCTGCAGGGGTGGACGCGTCACTCAGCTCCCTCCAAATCCCCTCCCGTGCTGTCAGGGCTGCGTCGGCCGAAGCCCCCGCCAAAACACAAACTAATTTATTCACAGGCGCTAAATAACTAACACCGGGTCCCTGCTCCCGTGCGCTCACTAGGTGACTTGGATTAGGCAGATAAATATACGCGCCTGCCCAGCGCGCCGTTTTGCCGCGGCCTGCCCCGTGTCGCGGCCGGCCGCAGCGGACCCCCAACCACCACAACTATTAATGGGCCCCTTTCCGCCTTCACGAGGTCCGAACCTCCTTGCCCCCACCCAGAGCATCGATATTTAATAAAGTCTAAACACAGAAGTGATTTTTATTTCCCGCCCACCCGCGCCTCAATTACGGCGCAGGATCATGGTCCGTGCGCGGGCCGGAACGTCCAAACTCCCGCTCTCTCGGAGGCGTTCGGGCTGCTTGCCCGTTCGAGCCGTCCAGGCAACGCAATGCTAGAACCCTCGCTCCTGCGCGTCCGCTTATTGTGCCGCTGTTGTGGGACGCTTCTCCACGCTGTTGGAAGTCTCTCCCTTTCGTCCTCACTTTTGTGAAGTCGGGTGGCATTCATTTGATAGAGTCCTTTCTTTGTACTGTTCACTCACTCCAGCGTGCCCTGGCGTATTTACGCGTCCGCTAAATTTCCACGTTTTACTTGTGAGGCGACTACATGCACGAACTCAATATTTCGGCCGTGTTGGTAGTCAGATAGCTTCGAAGCGCGGTAGAAGGACGAAACAAGTGGACGCACACACTAGCTTGTGGGTGTCCCCTCGATTACTTCGTCCGCATCCTTTATAGCGCTTGACTTCTGCCATATAAAGTCGAAAAATTTCGCAACAACCTTGGTGAGAGCGTAAGCAACAAGCTTAGGGACGAGTTGAAGCGGCAAGTGCTAAACAAGATAGGACCGGTAACTTTTAGTCTTTCGAACCTCCAGCGCTGCACAATTGTGCAAGGACCAGTTATATATAAGAAAAACAAAACCGCATTTCCGTTCCCGAAATGTATGTACAGCCCAATGACGTGACACTAAAATGCGTGGACATCGCGAAACTTCTGTTGGTCCAACCTAAATGTACATGCGTATCAATTGCAATTCAACAGTAAATTTAGGATTTAAGGAAAGTACTTGTGTAATTACGCCTTAGAATCGTTTTGATCCCACAAGGATTTTTAACGGGCGCCGATGGCTCAAGACAACCCTATTTTTCATTCTGCTGTAAAAAAATTATGGGGTTTTCTGTTCCAATACCACACACACTCTGATTATGAGGCGAACCGTACACCGGAATAGATCGAACCACCTTTTACTCTTTAAGGTGCCATCGAACCTCAGTGCACTAGAGTTTTGCATTCAGACTCCACCGGAATGTCGTTGCTGTAGACGGGATCGAACCTGGGACCTCTAACTCAGCCGCACAGCGTCCTATCCACCGAGTTGTACAGCAGGTCATCAGCATTGTGCCCTGATTAGAATGCGGCTACCGGGGCCGGCACTCCAACCCACGGCATCGTGCAGGAAATGTCACATGGCCGCTATGACAGCGCGGCAGGGATTAGCTAAATTTATTGTTGGTTAATTTTAATACTTCATCTAAATACGTTGTTACCTAGACGAATATATGACGACATGAAAAGAGAGAGAAAGAAAGAGAGAGAGGCAGAGAGATTTCTGCCGCGCCTGTGTTCGCCATGTTAAGCCACCAAGAATTGAACGAAGGTAGCCGCAGGCCCCGACAGAGCTTGCTCGCGTTGCAGTCTAGCGCGCTGCAGCGTGAGCTTGAAATTGAGAAAAGCGATGAAGACGCCGGGGCTTCACGTCAGTGGTTATGCGCATACGCGCTGCCACCTTGGGCGGTATGCGTGCACCTAACCAGAGAAGCTATTTCAGCTGCGTCTCTCACGGTCATTAATGCGTGCAGGGCGTTTTCGGGAATGAATATTTAACGCGTACGTCGGGATGCGCCAGGCCCTCTTCCATATGGCCATCGCTTGATAAACAGAATGCCTTCGCGATGCCTACATTGAGCAGCGCATTCAGTCGTTTCGGTGCAGATCGCGGCGCGTAACTAATTTGTCGAAGGCGATGCAGCGCCACAGGATGCACAAACACCGAGCAGCGCCCCGCATCTCTCTGGGCAATTGAAAGGACCGCCACGCGCAAGCAGCATGCGCATCAGCCGCTGTGCGGGATGCGAAGCAGATCCACCAGGCGGCCAGCATTCCACGTACCTGGCTCGTAGTAAAATGCATTCTTAATGGGATGCAGCGCAGCCACGGGAGCCCCGCTGTTTATTTGGCTGGTCAATCTTTCGGGGGCTAATTCGGCGGACCTCGAGCAAGGGTGGCGCCGAATTGCACGCCCTTCGGCTGCCAGTTGCCGAGGGGCCCCATTCGTCTACTTTAGAGTCGGATTGAAGCCGGGGAAATTGGGTTTCGATGGTGCTCGGAGTCGTATAAAGATACAATTAAACCGCGCGGCGGAATAATTAAAGCGGGCGAACACGCCCTGCTGCCCGCCGCTCGCTTGCTATCCCGGCCATCGAGAACAGCATGGCATCGATCGTCCGACTCGTCGAGCACGCCGCCCTCCCCGGCCGCAAAACTTGGCGCGCCTGTGTTCGCGTGGATCTCCCTTTCAACCTAACTTCCGCCTACGCACTTGCCCCACGGCAACCCCACTTCCCCGTCAATCCACCGAACCCTTAACATTCGCGAGCGCCGTTCATGGATGGAGAGTTTCTGCGATGTATAACAAGATAGGCCCGCAGTGCCCGATGTTCCCAGGTTGTCGAGGGCGTCACCGTTTCTGGAACATGGGGAAATTACCGCGATACAACATACAAGGCTTACACACACACACACACACACACACACACACACACACACACACACACACACACACACACACACACACACACACACACACACACACACACACACACACACACACACACACAGAGGTAGAGAGAGGAGTCTATTAAGGGCATATGAATTCCGTGTATGGCGCCTGCCTCACTGGAAACTTCTCATCCCTGTCTTTCCTTTCTCTCCTTCTCCTTCCTTCCTAGTCCTAATACCTACGACGGTACCACCTCACGTCTATTACCACCAGCATTTACAGTGGACGCTTGCAGCCTGTTGTCACTTGGCCCATGACCGAGGGACGGATTCGAATCCCGGCCACGGCAGCTGCATGTCGATGGAGGCGAAGTACAACAACACGTGTTTGCTTAGTCTTAGGTGCACGTTAAACGGACTGGAAACTGGCCAGATCGTGCGATTAAATCCTGGTGGATATGAAAAGAACGTGAATTATAGTGACAGATTCAAGCATGTTTTTCGTGACTCGAGTAAGATTATATGCTTAAACTGCGTTTAAAATTCATAAAAAAGCCGCATGTCGCGCGGCCTAGTGGAAGAGCTTGATGCTGCACTATGAAGTACGTCTTTCCGTTTGTTGTACGTAGTCGAATTCTTTTATGCGCGCCATCATTAGTGCTAAAAATTAAAGTATGTACCAGTCCAGGTAACCATGGCTACCTGGACTGAGGAGGGCACCCACCTTCGGGCTCAAGCCTGGTCGCACAATAAAGTTTATTTCTCTATCTCTCTATCCCCGGTCTATTCTGTGCTGCTTACGAGGTGAAAGGAGTTGACGCTGAGAAGCAGCGATGCCTTCGCGGCAACTAGAAGGACATGTCAAGCCGCGGCGCGTGCGCGCGGAGTGCATGCATGCGCAGCGAACCACCGCGCACAAACACGAACCGCTGTCACGCTTACCTGCCACTGTTTGCAGCATGTGTTGTGCGTATACTTCATAGTCGGCGCCGATCGAAAAATTCTGATTCTAAATGTTTCCCGGCGTTTTCCGCGTTACCACTCCGTGATTAGACACTGACCGGTGAGCTTTCCGTTGCACTAAAGAAAACAGGCAACATAAAAATAGGTTGTCGGTCACTTTTAAGAACCCCAGGTGGTCTGAATTAATACGGAGTAACTCATTATGGCGCGCGATATAATCATATCATGCTTTTGGTACGTAAACCCCCTAATTCACGTTACTGAAGGCCACAGAAGGGGCAATTTCGAGTGTATTAGAGAGAGAGAGATGGAAGAAAAAAAAGGGAGAGAGGTCAACCAGACCTCCCAACACTGGATGTGCGGCCAGGGGAGAGGTGCGAAAGATCATGTATAACTATACAGAAACAATGTACATGCGCTCCAAATGTACTCACGGTGCTTAATTGGAATCACGGAGCTCGTAGACACAATAGAACTGCATACATTATGGCATGATGAAAGATTGTACGCTTTAGTTCTCTAGAACGGAACTTATTCATCGCTAAAAATCTACCATCTTGTTAGAAACTATACTACCGCGAAACCAAGATACAGCATTCAAAAAATAAGGGTTATAAGCAGTAACAGCCCACATGAGACTGTATATGTAGTATATTGCTATACTGTTTCATTTAGTATTTGTTTTCATGGCACCCCTCGCCTGCAAACCTGATTTAACTTGACTAATGATCGCTGAAGACACTGTACCTTCCGATGCATTGCGTTTATGCATCTTCATTGAACATTGTTTATAGTTCAGCTTGAACTACATATGTCTGCTTATTTGCATATTCCCAGTACGACCCCTGTTTCCTCCCTGCACTCCCGCTCGTGCCAAATAAGTTGCTGCATTCAGTTAACTAATCAAGCAACTTGAAGAGCCACAGGATGGACGGCTCATGCGTTGTGAGCGTGTTGAGCATAAAGAAGAGTGCAAGAATTATCATCATCGGGAAGGGGAACGCTATGGCGGTCATTTCGCTCATTAATCGCGATAAATTCAAGGGCATGAAGGCTACAATGTCAGGCAAAGGACCAGCCTTCCATATTGAAGAACTTAGATATATGGGGCCCAGGAGAAGGGAATCGCGATAAGATTCACAATGCCTTCTTGTGCTACATCGAAAGGTGATTGATCCAGGATGGCAGGTGTGCGTGGCCTTGTACCGAGAGTCCTTCTTGGCCGCCGGAAGAGCGAACCATGAACCGGAATCAGTCACCAAATCCATCGCTATATACGGCTTCTGAAGCCCTCAATCTGATGTCCAGTTGGGAGAAGATTTTGGTTACCAGCCAGCCATATTGTAAGGGTAACGGAAGCTCCTCAAAAGTTAGGTGAGAAAAATTAATAATAATAATAATAATAATAATAATAATAATAATAATAATAATAATAATAATAATAATAATAATAATAATAATAATAATAATAATAATAATAATAATAATAATTGCTGAAAAATTTCGTGCCAAACCACGATGTGATTCATGATGAGGCACGTCGTAGTGTGGGACTTAATTTCGACCACCTGGGGTTCTTTAATGTGCCCCAAATCTAAGCACACGGGTATGTTTTGCATTTCACCTCCATCGAGGGAAAAATTAGTTATCGCTGAAAAGGAACTCTGAAGCAAAGGTACCGCACTAAGATAGCGAAAATCATAAACTAGAAAATAACATTCGCGTGCACGTGCCGGGGTAGCTTAGAACGTAAGCTGTCACGCTGTTTACCTCGAGGGCGAGGGTTCGATTCCCGACCGCGGCGGCTGCATTTCAGTGGGGGCGAAATGCAAAGAACACCCGTGTGCCTAGATTTAGGTGCACGTTAAAAAACCCCACGCGGGCGAAATTAATGCGGATTTCCCCACTACGGCGTGCATCATAATCATATCGTGATTTCGGTACGTACAATTGCGGCATTTATTACTACTTATCACCAGTCTCGTGCGATACTGACCTGAGGGCTCGCTTATTCATATATACGTCCTTTGGGTGAAAACAGCATATATAAATGCATTCTTAAGGGCTACGAAAGAAAATCGAGGTGTGCAGTGTACTGACGTATTACCTGAAGAGGGTAAGGACTAAGCCACCATGGATGTGACATGTCGCGGACAGACAAGTCCTGAGCGACAAATTACACCATTTCCCGCTAAAGGGGACCATGAGGCGATGCGAAGCCGGAGAACTTGCACGATCGCGTTGCATTGGCGTTCGTTGGGCATGCTACCGACGTCGCGTCGTGGAACGCGAAGAGGAACGCTACGCGCGTCTTGTCTTCCCTCTAGCCTGGCCGTTAATTTTCACAGGGCGAGGGGGGAACGCGGTCGACAGGCGTGCGAGAGGGAGGCAGCGTAGGAGAGGAGAGAGAGGGGGAGGGGACGCGCATGCGCGGCGTTGCGCAGGAGAGAATTTCGGCATGTCTAGCCCGCGTTTCAGAGGAAGAGTGGAAAGGGGGAGGGGAGAGGGTAAGTGGAGAGAGGGAAGAGGAGAGGGGGAGTGGAGAGAGGGAAGAGGAGAGGGAAAGTGGAGAGGGAAAGTGGAGAGGGGAAAAGGGAAGTGGAGTGGAGAGGGCATGCGCATGCGCAGTAAGGGTGGTCACGCCGCACACCACCACCACCACCGGATTGACTCCGCCATAAGATACTTCGCATCTAAAAGACAACGACATATAGGAGGACGAAGTCCATATTAAAATAGAGGGTATCTATTAGATTAACCCGGCAAAGGGAAGTCAAGGCCACTCATCAGTCAGAAATATGCACGCCTTGCTCATTCGACGCCAACTGAAAGACAATTTGACCGGGCTAGTTGGCTATGAATTATGATCCCACATTTTAGGTAGCGCAAAATTTTACGAAGACAGACACACAGATATGACAAGCCACAAGCGCTTACTTCAATTGAAAGTTTATTGCGAGATGCGCATACATATAAGTGCAAAGAAACAGAAAAAGAGCAAAAGACCCACGTGCCAAGTCAAACATTGCTCAACCATTTCTATCAAATTTGATACAAATGGTTGAGCAATGTTTGGCTGAAAGTTTCGATGCGCATTCGATGGGGTTTCAAGACCCCATCGAATGCGCATCGAAACTTTCAGTTGGGAAGTAAGCGCTTGTGGCTTGTCATATCTGTGTGTCTGTCTTCGTAAAGTTTTGCGCTGCCTAAAATGTTGGACGCCAGCTGGTTGGGCGAGGGCTGTGACAACGCTAGACCAAGCGCACGGATTAGCTTGGCTCAGCCCCAACCATACACCATGCAAACACGGGCGGGTCGGGCCGGTGATTCACTATTAGTAGCGATGAACCTGGCACACTCTTCACGTGATTTGTGATCTCCCTTGCAGTCTCGGCCTATCGGGTACATGTCTATGTAAACACTGTCAGCTCGGGCTGTCTGAGGCCGATTTCTGGCTCTACCCACTCTCGTCAAACTGATGTACTATAACTCTGAGTTGCACAAATAAAATAAATATCCTTTCGGGAAGTTCTCGTCTGAGACGTCTGAAGCCACCATGCGCACTGCCTGGATTCTCTGCCGTAGTTCACGTATCGGCTTATCCCTTCCTGTTAACAGTGAGCAGTTCTGAAACAAGGAATGTCTAACGCACATTGTATACATTTACATTTCAAGGGTACACATTGACACATAATCTTCGAATTGTGTACAGCCAGCCTGGTGTGTCAGCAGGGACAGTGCATATACGCGAAAGTAAAGCGATGTTCTTCCGCAAAATCGCGACTTAATTGGGGTAGTTGGTGGATGTTCATCGTAAAATATATCACAGCGCAACAGGGTTAGAATACGGACAGGAAGAATAAATGGACACAGCGCTCAACTCACAACTAAATTTATTATTGAAAAAGAAAGAACATATATACAGGTAACAATGAGTCTTCAAAACTCCCCACATGTTTCGCAAAACAATACAAATCATGTCTTTCCTAACAGATAACTCTACTCTTCACCTAAACGTACGTCTTCGTGAGCATGAGTTGACTCTTTCGGGTGCTGTTGTCACGTCTCATTTGGCAGCCCATTGTAGATCATGTGGTTGTGTGCCCTGTTTTAACAAAACCATTATAAGATACAGACATGCTGATCAGCACACGCGTGAAATAGCCGAAGCCTTTTTTATAAGATTCAGCGAAAGTTGTATCCGTCAACCGTCACTCACTCTTCTAGATGAAGAGTGAAATTACATGTTAGAGAAGGCATGATTTATGTTGTTTTTGCAACACATGTGCAGAGTTTTGAATACTCATTGTTACCTATATATATGTGTTCTTTCTTTTTTCAATACAAAATTTAGTTGGGAGTTCAGCGCTGTGTCCATTTCTTCATTCTGTCCATATTCTAACCCTGCTGCGCTGTTAGATATTTTACGACGATGTTCTTCCTTTACAGGCCTCGCGAAACAAGGTAGGCGCGTAAGTTACAGAGGTACAAGTAGTAGTCCCTGATGACTAATTACTGATCGATGCTGTAGGTATGATCATTCCAAATAACGCCACTACGTTTTTTTATGCCGATATCTCTGGAAAGAACTACTCATCGACACAATTATAACACGCACCTGCACACATAAGGTTAATCTACCTTAGGCCTGTCGCCTGACGGAATTGTACACGTTAAAAGCCGAAACTGAACGCGTGTGAAGACTCGCTAAAGTGGAACTCAGCCAAACAGCTCTCGTTCCTTCGAGGTCGGAAAACCGTGTCGTGAGCTCCATACGATGTAAGGACGGGTAATTTTCTCCCCCAACTTCGCACCTGCCTTGACGGAGGCATGTGTGAATACCGTGGCGTTAGAATTTCACGCAATAGCGACAAGAATGCTTGCGTGCGAAGACGTGTTGAAGGTCTCCTCTCTGCGCCCGCAGTCATCACTCCTGTCTTGTTACACTAATCTTTACGCACGCTGTAGCGGCACGTAAGCACACAAGCTGCTCACAGTACGGCCACGCGCAGGAAGTGACTCGCACGCGAAATACTCATGATGCTATTCTAATTCTACATCCAGAGCGCAGTCGCAACACCGCGCGCGTTATGGTGCTCTTCGCGCCGCGCACGGAAGCCGCAAGCACGTGATGGCCTCACTCGCGTGCGAATCGGCTGAACACGCAACGACTTAATGTTTAAGTAATTGTCCAGCCCAGAGCGCTAGCGCGCGGAGCGTACAGAGGCGTAGCTCGAATCGCACGAAGAAATGAAACAAGCACATGCAAGCGCCGGATTAAAACAACAAACGCGGCCAGCGTGGTTTGAACACATGCGCAGGAGCGCTTCCAGCTACTGTAGTCTTGGTCAAGTGGCACGAACAGAAGCACTCAAGCACGTGTGAGCGAATGGAAACGTATTAGGGAGGAACCGTGCACGCAGAAGAAACAAGGACGGTCAGTTTACGCGCGTTCACGTTTGTCCATGGTTCTCGACCGGAATATACAGCAGCGCTCGCTTGACAGGTGCCCGCCGTTTAGCGAATGCGGCAGTGTCTACGTGCGCATGCCAGGTCAGCCAGCGACTCTGCTACCGTAGGTTCCGTATGCGTCTCAGTGGAACACAGTTGCATGAGTCGGGCCCAACGAGGCAGTCGCGTAGCTGTTCTGGCAGAAACACGGACTCGAACACAAAACGGAGGATGCGGATAGGGAGGAGCCTGGCGTAAACGTCCAGCACAAGTCGCAAGCGCGCTTCTGTGCAGAAGAACAATCGGCGTTTCTCGTTTTCCGCTCTCTCTCTCTCTCACACACACACTCTGCGTTTCCCCGTGCCGCCATTTCCCGGTTCTGCGCTCGAAAAGAAAAAAAGAGCGGATTGAAGGAGGGGGACGGAGAAGAAGCGACACGTTTTCCTCGCCCGCTGTCAGCGTGGGGCTGCCAGGGCACTGCTGGCGTGGCTCATCCGAGCTGACATGTGCCAGGGCCGGGCGCAGGCAGCCGAAGGAGATGCAAATCCCCTCGCAACAAGTCGTGTGCGATTGCACTTGCCCGCGCCATTTCACCATTACGTTCGCTCGCTGGCAGCGGGGCGGTTTGCGCCGCGTGACAGTGTCGGCCTCCCGGTCCTCCCCGCGGAACGGCGCTGAGCGTCATCCTTCCGCCGTCCTTGGAGCGCGTACAGGATCGATCGCCACTCGGCCTGACACCAGGCCAAATCCCCGCTCATGCCAGCGAACCTTTTGTGGCGGAACAATGAGTTCGCCGCTGGCCTGCCACCAATCACGACGGGCTGCGTATGCACGTGTTGAACCGAGAGTGCACTACGCGAGCGTCCTTTCCACGCCCAATCTGCTCCTTGCACTGTTCAATCCCTTTTGTGGCATCCCGTGTCCGCTGAAAACATGCCCGCGTGGACGTCCCCAAGGACACGACGCACGCGGCTGTCAAGAAGTTCCAGCGATGCCCGCAACCTGCATGCTCTGCCCACAGTCTTTACTCTTTTGCTGGCACAAATGCTCAGTGAAACAGATTCAAGTCGCGTGCGCAATGCGTATCTCGAGAGTTCTTCAGCGCATCATACTTTCACATTGCATAAGGTTCGTGTTAGCTTTTCTTTTTCGCCTTGTTCTAGCTGCATATTTGATTTTGACCACCCTTGGCAACGATAACACCTAACCTGTTCAGTAGCTCCAACCAACCGAACTATTGAAGGTATACCTTGCTCTTTTACAGTGTGATCCCAAGGAAGTAAGTATGTAGGGAAACGCGTTTTCAGTTGAGCGTTGCTGAGAAGTGGAGGGGGAAAAAACCAGCAAGGACACGCTCATTGGCAATGTTCTGGTACCAGGCGTTCCTACTCGTTGCGATTAGCATTTCTGCCAAGAGTAAGACAACACAACGAGTTTTCAAAAGGCTTTAGGAGCAAACAAAATGAATAGAAGAACAAGAGTTATGCGGTATATGTAGTTGTACATTGTCACAATGCTGTTCACTGCGATGTCCCACACGATAATGATATTTGTGTGCACGTGGAACAATCATTGTAGTTCTTGCCGGAATGCCCCAGTACCTCTGCCAAAGTGTTCGGAAAGAAGGAAATGCATTGATGAAAATACTTGCAAATGGCAACGCGGAGCACAAAATAGCTGGCGTAATGCGAATTTCATATTTGTCGCAACACAAACTCGAACGTAACTGCACCGCGAACTATAGATATATATGGTACGGCGAATGCAAGAACCCGTTAGCGTGCCTCTCTCAGTCTGAGTCACTTTGTGAGGCTAAATCCACTAAAACCAAATCATGCATGAGTGTGGGTGCGTGTGCGCGCACCAGTGTGTTTGCTGGACACGTTGGCATCGTTGCTGATGCTGGCTGTTCTTCGCCTAGCCAAAATAGGTGATGAATACTTCGGAGAGCATTCAGAGTAGTACATTACATAGAGACACAATTTGCGTGTCAGGAAAAGTTAGTTTTTACGTTTTTTTAATGGAGTAAGCATTCCAGAAGTGTTTCGTTGGGCTAGTTGGTTACACGTTTGTAAATGGGAAAAAAGTCACGCCATAGCCGCGAAGTGAATGATGTTCGAGGAGCTTGCTCGGAGATGATCGGGTAAACTACATATATATATATATATATATATATATATATATATATATATATATATATATATATATATATATATACACACACACACACACACACACACACACACACACACACACACACACACACACACACACACACACACACACACACACACACACGCAATGTTTCTTGGGTGCTCATGCTGAGTAGCGGTAGCGAAGTGCACCGAGTGAGCTCCCGGCGAAGAGAAGTGTGCGGCGCCGGCTGAGCGGCGGCGCGTCATCTAGCGAGCGCGCTTGAATCACCGGAGAGCGCACAGCTGCGCCTCTAGCGGGAGCAATGAGAACGAGCGGCTACGGCGCGATGGACAAAGCGCGAGCATAAGAAGCTTAGCGAGCAAGCTCCTAAAAGAGCGCGAAGGAGACGTCACAGAAGCGAAGGAACACACAGGACGCTTAGCTTGTCTTACGCCTCCTTCTCCGCGGTTTTTCCCATTTACAGAAGAAAGCATTCTTGCTTCATAGTTTCGGGCCACTGATACTATATGCTTTCAAATGAAATTGGTCTTCTCTCCAAAGCACGCAATTTCTCGGTTATATAGTTATGTACTACGTTAATTATAATTAGTAGATATTGCATATTTATTACTCCGTCTGCGAGTTTATTTTGTGTACGTAGAGCCTATAGGACTGAATATTGAATTTCTTTACACCTCCTTTGCCTATCTCTCCGTCCACCGATGACTGCAGCTCTACCAGCTTTTCTTCGGCGCTGAGCCATGTTTCCAAAAGCGCTGCAGAATATAATGCGTCTTCTCCACAATCACTCTAACAATATTTTCTCATCATCATCAATCATCAGTGTTTGCCATCATATACTTTGGAAGTTCGAAAAAAGAAACAAGTGTCAAAGTCCAAGGTGTACATTGTAAAACTAAACTTTGAGTCCTTGTATAGAAATGAATGCCCTTACCGAATAAAATAAAGCGTGCCTCATTTTGTTCATTTGTTGGAGATCTATGGCTGTTTTTTCGGGTTACAGCATCTTCCGGTCCCCACGTAGATAACAGCCACAGGCACTCAACTCGACATGCCGTCGGGAAAAGAGCAGTAATTTTCATCGAGTCAGGAATTCAGTAATTGCGCTCACTTCCAAACACCGTGCTTCGAAACAACGACGCTGTGCAGGTCAATTCGCGTCTTACCACAACGAAAGGCAATGGCGAAAATTTTTCGGCGCGCTGACGTGCAGTGGAGTAGCTGGACTTCGGGAACGTAGAGCGTGAGAGGCGCCAGAAATCTGGGCGGCTTACTTTGCTGCTCACTAACAATATACCGCGGCTGGGTCATCGGGTCCGGTGAGAATGAGTAAGGGAATGGAAGAAAGAATGAGAGAAACACAAACTAAAGGGCGCCCGGAGGATGGGAGGCAGTAAAACAAGACCCGCGTACGCCCTGGAAGCGGCGTCCTTGAAGACGCGGCGTCTGCTCGCGACAAGGCGACATGTGCTTAGGAAGAAGAGCTCGCGCTATCTGCGGCGGCGGCGGCGGCACCGGGACAGCGGCGAGGCGCCACCGCTAGAGTGCTTCGGCGGCAGTCTTATCGCCACGGCGCTGGCCGCTGGGGCCGGCGACGCGCAGCCGGGCGGCCCCGGAAATGTTCCTCTTCACCCGCCACTGTCGCTACCCCCAAGCATAAACAAAGCGGCTCCTCTCTCGGGACGCTCAAATCACTCCAAAGATGGCACCACAAGACGAGTGCCAGGGAAAGACGCGTGTGGCGAAGGCAGCGCGTATCATCTGCCCCTCAACCCTTCGACGCCGGTCTACGCTGCCACAGGGACCTCTGTTACTGAAGACTACGACGGGGTTCTGTTGTACGCTTCAGGTGGAGCCGGAGAGAACTGACTGCGGCACTTGCGCTTCTACAAAGACGTACCCTTCCTGGTGCAATGAAGGATTTTGGCATTATGTACGACCAGATGGACCTTCCTGGAGTAGATCAACCCTGAGGGAGTGAAGGAGGCGGAGAGCAACATAACGCATCGCGGCGCAGTGAGAGCATGTGCAAGCGTTGCACGTGCTCCGAACATCAAAAGCGAGTGAGGATAATCGCCGAATGAGATGTCAGAGCATCGCATGGCGCTGAGCAGCGTCCCCGAAAGAATTGCAGGAGATAGAGCCGCTTTCTTCCTTCCTTGATGAACCGCGCCGTGAGAGCATCGGAACGTCTGTGACTCTGACATCGCAGAAGCGACGGTGTTTGACGAGAGGCGCTGCAATACTTCATGGATTCTTGCGGTTGGATGAATGGACTACGACTTCATTGCTTCAATTCTGCAATTCAAACCTGCACAAGTGGATTTGGCACTGTTGGTGGTATTTGCCATCCTCTTCTGTGAACAGCTGTGGCTGTATGCATGAGTTATGTCCCTTCCTTTCTCTATTCCCTTCATATACCTGTACGTCCCCCCCCCCTCCAAGTGTAGGGTGCTGTAATAATAATAATTGCTGGGGCTTTACGTGCCAAAACCACGATATTATTATGAGGCACGCCGCAGCGCGGGGGACTCCGGATTAATTTCGACCACCTGGGGTTCTTTAACGCGCACCTATATCTAAGCGCACGGGTGTTCTTTGCATCTCGCCTCCATCGAAATGCGGCCACCATAACTGGGAATCGAACCTCCGCCCTCGAGTTGAGCAGCGCTTACGTTCTAAGCTTCCACGGCGGCTGCGGCAAGCTAGATATTTGTCCCGGTTAATCGCGCTACGTTTGCTTTCTTTGATCTCTCTCTCTCTCTCTCTCTTTATCGATCGCATTTCGTTTCAAACTTGCGTACTAACATTTAGATATTCCTGTTAGTGTTTTTCGATAATTAACAGAGAAAGGTAGGGAGGTTAATCAATTCGGCTCAGCCATTTAACTAGTTCAATTGGCTGGGCATACGTGGCTGCCCTGGCAATGGAAAAAGAGAATGAAAAAAGGAAGCGATGAGAAGGAGAGAAGAAAACTTACGACGCGCAAACGTGTACTCAAGCGTTCACTGCTCGGTCACAACCGGCCACATATGGAGCTTGAAAACAGCTTCTGCGGCTTTGAGCATCACAGACACGGGAGGCCACGCACGACCCTAGAACCCACTGTTGTATTCTCGCCTGATTTTTCGATAGCGCTCTGAAGAGCAAGCCTGCAATGACCGTTTATGAGGGCGTATAATACTACAGATTGTGCCACGTGTTGTAGAATTGCATTGTCTTCAGTTCTAATTAACAAACAGCGTTTGTAAAACCAACACGTGTAAGGGAAACAAAGAATAACGTTTTATATTTGGGCTAATTGGTTGACACTTGGTGAATTCATTGCTGAGCAAATAAAACATTCTCGAAGAAAACCAGAAAGGAGACTAAGGGCGCCCGGAATCTCCGGTGTTGCGTTCTTTGTGCTTGTTTATTTGCGTTATGGTGGGCTTTCCCAGATATATTAAGGTATGGACGACCATGCTGCGTCGGTTATTGACAAGAGCTCGCAGGAGAGATTGCAGAGCTGCCTTTTAATTAAGAATTCAGCCAACCAATGGATGATGAACGTTGACTAACGTAATAATCTACGTTACAAAGGGAGAACACATTGCTTGCACCCGAGACTAGTGGAAGTTTCCCGTTCGACAAAAGTACATAAGAATGGTTCAGCGGCAGACAACTTGACCATAAACATAGCCAGGGAGGGGGATTCAAACCCCCTCAAATAAATGTTACAGTTTACACACGCACACAGATAGATAGATAGATAGATAGATAGATAGATAGATAGATAGATAGATAGATAGATAGATAGATAGATAGATAGATAGATAGATAGATAGATAGATAGATAGATAGATAGATAGATAGATAGATAGATAGATAGATAGATAGATAGATAGATAGATAGATAGATAGATAGATAGATAGATACGCACATGCACGCTGGACAAGAAGGCAGAAACTCGAGAAGACAAGACCACTTGTCGAAACATCGGCTCCAGCGACGCCGCCTGTTCAAGAATATTCTCCTCTTCAAGCATCAATCTTCAACTAACTTCTGCCTTGTTTGTATACACACCGGAGGAATCATCGGACTGCCCCCCACCCCCCTCTGTCCCCGTAATAAAATCCTGGCTACGCCCGTAAAGTTGTGTAGTTACTGCGTGGGCTTGCGGGCAAGTCATTCCTGAAGCCGAGATACGGATGCCAACTGCGCAAATTGAGAGATTGACTGCAGTAATGAATTAATAACAAACGCGCTTTTCGAAAAGCGCCAATGAGTTTTCACAATGCCACTGTGTCGCCGGTGGCCTTCGCTTTGGCGAAGTTTACTCCGTCTTTCGACCACGTGGGCCAATGGAGACAACATGGTTCTAGTGCTCGAACCCCGGACTTCCCACACCGGCCAGTAGAAATGAAGTCGTCGTGGCGTCACCGCGTCTCTCCCCCGATTGCCGGCGTGATCCATCAGGCCGCATCACGGTGGTCAGGAAAGCTAGCGCGTGTCTGTGGAAGGGCAGGGGGAGCTGAGGTGACGCCAGCCAGCCAGCAGCCAAATTGGCGCGCATTCATTTTGTATGAGAAACCACCCGAGACTCATTCGGCAACTCTTTTTGGCATGTTGACCGCGTGCTACAGGTCCCGCACACCGGCTCCCTCCGGCGGCAGAGCGCGCCCTCTCCCCGCGCCTAGCATGCATGCCCGGCCGGGCAATTACACTGAGTGACTATTAGCCCCGCGCAGTAGCACCTAATTATTTCCTTTCGCGCTGCGCTTGTGCTTCTCTCGACGCTGCCCCTTTTGTGCTCGTTTCCCTCGCCAGTAGCATCGACCGAGCTCCAGTGTGCCGGCGGCCTGCCCTTTTAATGTTTCAGAGGCATCGATGAGTGGCTAGATTACTCTTGCCGCGCACGCCGGTCGAATCTATCCGCGCCGCGGTTCGTGGTGCCCATTCGGTGGACAACGCTCGCTCTTGATGCCGCGCTGTATCCGCGCGCAGCCGAGCACTCTTTTGCACCGCCGTTGGTGTGTACGCTGCCGAACGAGCTCTGCGAACAGGGCTGCCTGTGCAGTGTTCACGCAGCGCATAACTCATAAGCTAATCATAAGAGCAGCCGACATTTACAGAGGAAAACCGACGTGTGTTCATTATACGCAACAGCCACTCATGTCTACCGTCATGTAGAAAGAAAGAAAGGGTACTATATAACATCGGTCCTAGTACTGCATCCCCCCCTTTTTTTTTCTTTTCTTTGCTCCGATATATATCATGAAAAGCGTCCTTAAGACAGTTTATGGGGGCGTTATTATACTTTCTTACGGCGTTGCAGAAAAACGGTGTTACACAATTTTACCCTGATAAACACGACAGCTCTGAAATTTTACGCACTTCGGCATGCCCTCTTATATAGCTATATGATGGGCCTATTAATAGAAATCTAAACATAATGCAACTAGCAAAGTTACGCACCCCAAAAACTATATATATATATATATATATATATATATATATATATATATATATATATATATATATATATATATATATATATATATATATATATATATATATATATATATATATATATATCTTACCCACACAGCGACCTTGATGTTTCCAACGTATCCACCAAATGTAATAACACTGTAGCTATAGCGTATCTTGAGCGCACGTTTGGATTGCGCACTTTGGAGCGAACATTATATAAACTTCTACAATCGCAATAGCAGCTCGGATGCAAAAAAAAAAAAGGTTAAACGATAATTTCCACCACGAAAGTTTTTGAGCGTCTTTCCTGTCCTGTACACTTTCTTCCGAACCGCTTCTGCGCTCCCCTACGCATGATGCTGAACCAATTAGCCCAACAACTCACTATTTTGAAGCACAGTTCCTAACATATTTGCTATATTAAAATTGAAATTGTTTTTCTTTTTTTCGACGTTTCATTATCACAGCGTGTACCGCGGAAGCTACGGCGACATTAAATGGTGTAACGAATTTTGAGGTTTCCTTCGGATTAAGATGTCTTTTCCCCAAGATCGACTTAGAAGAGTTACCAGGTTAAATTTCACTTGCGCACACAACGCCTTGTTTGGCCAATATCCTAATAGTCATATGCAGGTTGCAGCCGTCACTCATCTGACGCCGCAAAACTTGCGTGTGCAAGCCAAGCGTTTCTGACAACTTTGTTAGTTTCTATATTTGAACAAATTCATGTTGAACAAAAACGCAAGCTTATTTCGATGTCCTGGCATGTGACGGCACATGTCGGATTCACGCAAGAAATAGAAGGCTAACATGCCGCCACCACCACCACGATGCCCTTTTCTTCCTTGTTAAGAAAAGAGAGAGAGAGAGAGAAGTTGCCACATTTGGAGCGTTACATGTCTACGGCGGTTTACCAGTTCTTTGTAGGCTTAGATCATTTGACATCAGCTTGCGTTTAATGGTAATCTCCCTCTCTACTTCTCGTCTTCCTATTCCCCTTCCCCGATCCCCCAGTGTAGGGTAGCCAACTGGAAGTGTTTCTGGTTAACCTCCCTGCCTTCTCCTTTTTCTGTTTTCCTCCTCCTCCTCCCGCCTCATATGCTCGTTCCTACATCTTTCTTTCTTTCTATCTTATAGTCGTCATTTCTATCGGTTATGACTTTTAAAGGGACACTAAAGGCAAATAACAATTTATGTCAGAGTGAAAGATCAATATGTGAGAACGTCTAAAACGTCGATAGTGTCAACAGCAGTGCTCTAGTAACCGAGAAATTAAGGTAAATGTAGGATACGATGTGCGCCACGAGTGGGACATTTTGGAAATGATCTCGATGACGTCAAAGAGTCCCGAGTACAATTAACCACTACTAATCAAACTAGTTGCGATAAAAAACGAACCTTCCGTGCATCGCAAGACGCAATAAAATGCTGCTTGTCCGTTTCTGTTTGATTCATGGAAAAAAGAACCTCTTGGCCCTACCACGGGAAACGGCGCGAATGGTGCAAAAGCTCCGTTTTCGCCGAGCTGCACGTCTCAGTGGTAGTTTCGGTATCGCGTACTGCTGCGTGTGCTTGGCTCTCGCTATTTTCGCCCTGTCGATACTATACTTCTGCTGCTGGTCAAGCTAAGCTCCGTTACAGTGAACTATACAGTTTCGGAGAGGCCCGTGGCTGCGTCTTGGCAAGGTTGATGGCCGCTGTTGCGCAAGAAACCGTAGCTTCGGCGGCCGGGTAGTAAAGACGGGCGACGTTGGGCACGGCAACTGCTACGTCAGAAGGTCCGTTCAGGCGGGTGATTTGAAGTGCGCTGACGCCGTGCGCACCAGTAAAATGTGATTTTCTTTCAAAATAAGCTTTCCTTGGCACGAAACGAGTACTACGAGGTTTCTGCAACGCTATTGCAACAATCAACGTCGACTTAATATTTGCCTTTAATGTCCCTTTAAAGAACGCCACCGATGCCGCGAATGTGCGTAGTGGTACGGCTAACACATCAGCTAATAAACTCGCCTTATTTTTTTAGTGAGCCAACACCTCGTTTGCTTATTTTCGTATGAAGGCAACGTGTACGATCGAGAGGCAGAAAATCGGCTCAGTACGCTTATACAATTGAATTGGATTGAATTGAAGTTTTATTCCGCAACAAGAAAAAAAGCTATGAGGAGGACAGGTAAAAGCTTTGAGAGCAGTTTGAGCAGCCCTGACCCCATAGTTCATAGGACAGCATAAAAGCGTGCGGCTAAGGGAGTACAACCTATTAAATAAAAACACATGCATTAGGTAGAGAACGTGGCTACGAAAAAAGGGATTATAAAACAGGCATAAAGAAAACGTAGTCGCCGTATGACACCATTATACAAACACTAGACGCAGCTCTTTTGGTGATATACCTGCTTTGGTGATGCTATTTTCCTGTATTATGTGGCTTAGAAGTGGAAACAATTGAAGTTGTTAACTGATTTTTGTAATTTGTTCTACATTTCGCGGTATGCCACTCTTCAGGTTGGGTCTGTAAACAGGGGGTGGGTGCTCGAGCCCACCCCCTGTTTACGGATTTTTTCATCACAGCTTCCATCTTCCACTTCCTGCCGTTTTTTGGATTTCTTTAGGTCGGGGTACGTTATAAGCAAGGAAGTTTTTACGGCAAGCTGTATATGGTTAAGGTTTGGGATTTCGTGGCGTCCCGCGAGCAAAAGGTCTAGTTTCCTCCGACTCCCCAAGTTGGCGGTAGTGGTCCAGGTTGGAGCCCGCTGAAATCAACAGCTGCCGCTTCCGCGCTCCGCCAGGACAGGCACGCGCCTCAGGGCAACACCAAATGATTAATAAACTAAAGAAAGGTCCTCGGGTCATCATATTTTGATATAAGACGACTTATATTGCCCCTGAAAAAGTGCCTCCCCAGAAATGCATATGTGTTTAAAAGTGAAGCCGACTTTAAGGGAATTCGTGCTAGCTTGTTGTTTGTAAGCTGGCTTTCCCACATGGGCCAACAGCAAACAATAAAGAAGAAGTCCTAGGGCCGTCATATTTTTATATAAGACGGCTTATGTTGCCTCTAGAAAAATGTCTTCGCAGCAATTAATTTGTGTTTAGAAGTGAAGCCCACTTTAAGGGTATCGGTGTTAGCTTGGTCTTCGTAAGCTGGTTCGCCCATATTGTGTTGCAGTGAAGCCTACTCATAAAGAAACTTGCACACACGTCATAAAGCGGAGAATGCAGTCTTGTAGGTGGGCTTCGCGAGCTAACGTCGCTTAATGCGCACCTCGATGGCGGTGCCAACGTCGATGTGTCGCGGTACACTCTGCGCAGTACTTGGAACGTTGATGGGCACATTCACAATCCGACCTTTGATACCAAACTGGCATCCGACATGCCACCTTTGTGTCGCGTGCTGAACAGCTTCACCGGTCGTCCGCCTTCACAGAGCGGAGTGGCTGACAATTTACCTCTAGCCTTGCTAGGCTTGTTATGGTACCATTATTTTCCAGTAAATCGAGTTTATGTAAACGGCAAAGCTTGTAATCATATATTGTTGGAACCTGAATGATGTGGCGCTTCCTAAATAAGTTTGCAGGGTGGCAGCGATGCGGGACTTCACAGGCTAGGCGTGAAGCGATTTTTTGCAATACGGTAAATTTGTTAATATTTACAGATTTGTATAGCATTTAAGAAAGGAATAATTTGATAAGGAAGAAAATGAAAAGTTGCACATGAGTACGTTAACAGATGTAAGAATATAATAGCAGTGGCGACGCATAATGCAGGTTGCCCTAGACGGTTTGTTAATAATGTAGTTCACGTGATCATCCCATGTCATGTTTAGTGAAAAATACACGCTCAATGATTTGAAGCCTTTTACGACTCAGAATTTCATATTTATTCAACCATTTGTATCCCAGCGTCCACATATGTAGACAAAACATATCAGTGAAGTGGGATCAGGCTAGCCAACGCATTGCCTTAAAAATCGATTTGAAATGTTGGCATTATTCCAGCATTTCCTAAAAAAACATCTATTTGTGTCACCTTCCGTGGAGAGCACCGATAATTAGAACGCCAAGCAGAGCCGTGAACAAGCAAATGCCTCTTGAACAATGCTACTGCTGATGATGAAATATTATGAGAACTAACAGACAATAATGCCAAGGAAATTATAGGAGATGTTATTTGTAGTAATTGGGATATAAAGGTGAAGAAAGTAAAGTGGACGAAACGATAACTTGCCGCCGGCAGGGACCGAACCTGCGACCTTCGAATAACGCGTCCGATGCTCTACCATTGAGCTGCGGCGGCGGTCATCCTCCCGTCCACGTTTTGGGGTATATATGTGCATTTAAACCTAGGAGTGTTAAAGCATTCAAGCGCTCTTGACATTCTTGAGGGCCACGAGAGTGAGTGAGTGAGTGAGTGAGTGAGTGAGTGAGTGAGTGAGTGAGTGAGTGAGTGAGTGAGTGAGTGAGTGAGTGAGTGAGTGAGTGAGTGTGTGTGTGTGTGTGTGTGTGTGTGTGTGTGTGTGTGTGTGTGTGTGTGTGTGTGCGTGCGTGCGTGCGTGTGTGCGTGTGTGTGTGTGTGTGTGTGTGTGTGTGTGTGTGTGTGTGTGTGTGTGTGTGTGTGTGTGTGTGTGTGTGTGTGTGTGTGTGTGTGTGTGTGTGTGTGATGTGGTTATCAGTGTATATACCATAATCATCACCCAGCACCTGGAGTAGCATGTCAGGCCAATAGCCAGGCTAATATCTCCACCTTTTCATTGAAACATTTAGTTTGAACGTAGCCATGAAAGCATTGGTAATGATCATAAGCGACAATAAAGTTGATGATGAACACGTTGAAGTAAAGCTAAGGGCAAGGAAAGGGGCCTTGAGTGGTGATAATGATGGTGGTGATGAAAGCGTTGAACATGAGGATTAACGCGATGATGATGGCTATAATGAACGATGATGATGAAAGTGCTGAATCAGAGTCATTAGCAAGCGGCCACGTGAACGTTTATGATGATGATGATGATGATATTAATGATGAACGCATTGAACTGATGATGGAGGCATTGATTATGGTAAGCAGTGATGATGATAATGATTAATGCGTTGAAACAGAGCCATCGGCAAGCAAAGTTCCCATGTAAGATGATGAAGGATTATGGACCCAGTGCAACTGGTGTTTCCAGTGTCCACATATGTGGACACTTGTTTCCTTCTAGAACTACCTAAAGCTAAATTTTTAAGGTTTTCGGTTTATTCCCGCTTTGGGTTGTATCGATATTGCATATACGCAAAAAAAAGATATTTACTTGTGCAACTGGATTGGCCGTGGGATACAAAGGGTTAACTAAATGGTGGGCAAATGGAAATGTGTGCGGCGGGGGTGAAATAACACAGCCTTAGTTTTATTAAAGCTTTGTTTTAGGAAGTTCATTTGAGCCAATGCATAAGTTTCAGACAGTGCATTATTCTCTCGGCTACCGAAATCGGCGCAAGTTCTGCGTGAAAAAACAATAAACTCGCGCAATCAGCATAGACTATAGAATGGGTTGTTTTATCAATACGAACAATAACATTAATGTAGCGTATGGACAGAAACAGTACCAGGATGCTTCCTTACGGGACACCTGCTTTAATAGATTTTATTCAGGAATATTTTTCTTCAATGACAAGAAATTGAGTACGGGGTAGCAAATAAGGCTTGATTAATATGTGCGCGATGCCTCATGCTGTAGTGATCCAGTTTTTGTAGCAAAATGTCATGGTCAATGAAGTCGAAGGCTTTTGAAAAGTCCAGGAAAAACCCAAGTACAATATTTGTGCATTCGAAATTTTCTAGAAGGAAATCCTTTTGGGCGAGTAGTGCGAGCTCTGTAGACTTGTTTTTGTGAAAGCCATAATGGACAGAACTTACCAAGTTGAAGCGCGGTCGATAAAATAGGTCAGGGGTTTGAAAATTATTTCCTCCAAGCCTGTGGTAAACACAGGTAGCAACGATATAGAACGGTAGCGGGACATGCCATTTCTATGGCCCTTTTACGGCGAAGCTGTGTACCTCTCGTTGGTCTGAAAATTTTCTAGCGTCAGAACAAAACTCCTATAGCGCGTGTGTGCCACAGGAATTGGGCAAATCCCATTACTCACCACAGACGCTCGCGTGCTCCTCTGCTAGCAGATGCACGCGCTCTTTGCGTTTTCACCTCGGACGCTGAGGAAGGGCATTCGGAGAGGTGGACAGACGAGCCGACGAAGTCAGCGTAGTGAAGGAAAGAGCGAAACGAGCAAACACGCCTAACTCCGCTAGCGTTCGCTGTAGACTCGTTCACAGCGGCAACACCACAACTAAATTTTGACCTCTGGGTGGCTTAGGGGCCCTTTAACAATTGAAGGCAAACGGCACATCTTTCTTTGCAATCAGGCATACAGCATACAGCTCAGTATTCGTTTCAATAAAGAAAACCACGAAACAAGCATCAAAACCGCATAATAGATGATAAGTCGCCTGTGAACAATGGGAAGACCCTCCCACGCGTTCCAGGTAAAAATTAGGTTGCAGCTGCTTTGCACTTCACACGACGGAGGGCTTCGAATGACGTCAAACGGCCCTTCCTTCTCCCCGCGTGTGTTTCCCGCTTTCATACATAAAAGGAAAACTCGTGTATTAGTTCATCTAGTTTATCCTAAAGCCGCGATCGGTAGACCACGGAAATTAAAGACACCAGAAGAACAGCGTGAATACAATGCTCGACGAAAGGAACAAATTCGTCTAACTGAAAATGGTTGCGGAACCAATCATGGTCTCCTACAGCGACCACAAAGCGATTTTCACTACCATTACTCTAAGGTAATAATAAAACAAACATACCCGCCCTTCCCATCAGCATGTGCAGTGTTTGATATAGCTTCGCTGGACATTTACGTTCGCAGGGCGGGATGGCGGTCAATTTTTATCGCGATAGCAATTATATGGACACTCTCGGCGGATTTTTGCCGTCGCCGTCATGTCCCGTATGTGTATGTATTTATACATAAAAGCCACAAAAAATAAGTCAGAAGAAAAAAATTCCGAAGCGCGCGACCAGGGATTCGAACCTGCGACCCCTCGCTCCGCATCGCGCTGCCATAGACAATTACGCCATGCGCCATTCGTTCGCCAGGATACTAACGGCAGAATACAAATGCACGCAGCGTTGGGTGAAACCCACGGGACGCCACACGTGGCGAAATTAAATTTATACGAGACACAGGCCATGCTGCATCGCTGCCCGCGCTGCGTTTGTGTCGTATCGCTGGCGACCCACGCTGGTTTTCCATGGGGTTGTAGCGCCGCGCCACTAGTGGTCAGTCGGCCAGGGAAAAAGAACAGCGTCCCGTGGCTCGTAGTGGCGCGAGCTAGTGGGAGCGCTTTGGCTCTTGTAGGCTTATGCCACAGGAGGGAACTGAACTAGAACCATAGTATATATCTTACACCGTGACCAGAATACCGAGGCTAAAATTACAGCGCAAACGCACGAGACACCCACGAAGAAAACAAACGTACGACACAAGCGCTGACTAACAACTGCTTTACTATTTCATAGGCCAATGCATATATAAGCCCAAGGCAACCTTACCGCACATGCGCACACAACAGCTCTAAACCAAAACGTTTAACAATGACGATAGTGTATTACATACGGGAAGACATGAAATCATATTCAGATTGGTGTAGCGACAAAGAAGTAAAGAAGAAGTAAGAAGGACAAAGAAGTGTGTTTGCGCTGTAATTTTTGCTTTGGAAGCATATATATTCCTGAAGCTATGTCGAGCGGCGCCACTGCTCTTATCGCAACAGGGGGCATCCACGGCCTCAACACTGCCGCCCCCGCTTCCGCGTACGCCCAGTCCTTTCGGATTGCATCTGTGGTGCGTCAAAATGTAACTATTGCTGACTAGCAGTCCTCTGGGCCGAATGAAGAGCGCATGCGCGCACGTGTCCTTGTCGCCGCAGCTGGCAAATCCGGCGACAAACCGTCTTCGCGGGCAGCGTCTGCCGCCAGTAACGCATAGCTCAGCCGCGCGAGCGTTGCGCCCAAACTTTAGCTTAGCTAGGTTCCCTCTACCAACTAGACCCTAATGAAGTTTTATTTTAGTGGCCAGAATCGACGCCAGCAGGGAACGCGAGCCGTGGCTACACGCGCCACACTCTAAGAAAAAAAAAGAAGAGTCCTTTGACTCTTTTTGGAGAGTCCTGTCTTGCCACTTATATGACTCTCTTTAAAGAGATGAAAAAATCCGTAAACAGGGGGTGGGTGCTCGAGCCGACGTTTCGACAAGTGGACTTGTCTTCTTCAAGGCTGGAACCCTTCAAGCCTTGAAAAAGACAAGTCTACTTGTCGAAACGTTGGCTCGAGCACCCACCTCCTGTTTACGGATTTTTTCATCGCAAGCTTCCATCTTCCACTTCCTGCCCTCTTTAAAGAGGCAACTCTAAAGATCACTTCCGAACTTTCTTTGGTGAGTCGTGTGACCCACAAGAGAGTTAACGTGCCTCTTGAAAGAGAGTCATGTAAGTGGCAAGTCAGGACTGCCCGAAAGGGATGACACGTACTCTTTTTTTTTTCTTATAGTGCACTGCCAAGCGCCGTCTTTATTTTCATTTCTTGAGGTCGCCCGCTCTCCGGTTCTGTTCGCCGCCCAGAGGAGGACGCTACAGGGTCTTGGGACAAGGCTAGCACAAAAGTCCGAGAGTGGCTTGCGTTCTGCGCATGCGCCCTGGCGGCTCGCAAACTTTCTTGGGTCCTCAGTTCTAAAACTCTCTAGTGCTTCAGCGGAGTTGGGATGTGCGCCTCCGACTTGTACTTTGGCATACAGGGCTTGGTCGACCATGCTCACGCGCTTACCTCTTGAGGGGGAGCTTTGTACGTCTTCTGCTATCACAGCAGAGTTTGCGTTGAAGCTATAGACCGCACGAAGGTCACTTTACTCACTGCAGCGGCCGCGTTTGCGAAAGGAGTGAGCTGCTAGCTAGAAGAGCCAAAGTAGGGGCTAGTGGAAGTAACAGCTGTTACAGTTCGCGCTCGTCCTGTGTATACCTATGCGTTCTTTTCGTTCGTCTTTCTTTGTGTTTGATCAGTGCGCTGAAAGTGTCGAGCTGTGACAGTTGTTAGTTCGCACTCGCCTTGTGTTTTTTTCTTTTCCTGCGTCCTTTGTGCTTGAGCAGCGCGCAGCAAGTTTCTAGCTGCTTGCCGTTCTTCCTGTGACATTCCAATTTCTTGCTATCGCATTCATTGCTTCGCCCTTGAGGCGGAACTGACTTTTTTTATATGCAATTGTTACTTTTGCTATCTGCATATTTCGAGGAAAAGGTCCTGTCGACAAACATGTATTTAAAATGCAGATAAGGCAAGGTACTAGTATGTCAAAGACGTATTTTACAGGTTTCATTTGAATATTGCCCGCCTCAGCGGCTTTGCTGTTGCGAAGGCTTAAAGATGCAGCTACAAGCGTACTACCTGAAACTGGCTCTAAAGATATGGTTTGGTTACTTTGATCATTCATACATCTTAGGTCACCATTGCTGGTACGTGGTAGCGTCACCAATGGACAGGAAGGAGTCGTTAAAGGAATTAGGTAGCTCAGGGCCTTGATTTTTCATCCCATATTTACAGTTTTGGCTACTGCCTCAGATACACTACTAAACATACACTCTCGAAAAAAAAGAGTACCTGTTACTCCTTCTGGGGCGTCCTGACTTGTATATAACTCTTTTGGAGAGTCTCGCCTCTCAAGACACTCCGATGAGAGTATAATCATTTCCGAAGAGGGTTAACGGGTATCTTTAAAGAGAGTTATATATGTAGAATGACTGCCTATTGAGCGTGGTGGAAAGGTTGGCAACCAAAGAAAGAATCGAAACCAACCATGGTTGTGTAATCAGACATGGAACCAAATTTGTCGATTGCAAAAATGATGCCGTATACGATGTTCCTTTTACACGTGGAAAGCATTACATCGGTCAGACGGACCGATGCCTAAATGTGCACCTTCATGAACACGAAAGCTCATTACTTTTAAAGGGGCACCGTATTCGCATATTGCAATACACAGCAAAGAGTGCACGTGCCAGGCTGAGTTTGATAAAACCGCTATCGTTGACAAGCATGCCGAGTGATCTGTCAGAGAGATCATTGAGGCCTTTCGTATCAGAAAAAGTGGGAGTGGTTGTGCTAGGCAACCATCCGTTTTGCTCTCTGAATGTAAGGTTGCTGTTTTTAGAGAGAATATGAAAAGAAGTGTTTTTGTTCCTGGGGTGTGAGTGCATGCGCAGTTTTTTATCTCTTGGTTGTTCGTTTCTTTTGTGATCCCGTGGTTAATTCTTCTTTTTAACGATGACGTACATTCATTTCTTGTATATCGGGGCGTTGTTTCAAATAAAACTCTCAGTTGCTATAGTAGCGCCTTGTCCTGTGTTCTTCAAGTCTTTGTTCCTTCTCGCGCTCCACCATCATGAAGAGTTATATATTTGACAAGGCAGAACACCTCGAAAAAGAGCAAAGCCACTTTTTTTTTTTTCGTAGAGTGTAGTGTTAAGTGCCTTCCAAACACTTTCTGTGCGTCCTTGTTGAGTTGCACAGGTTAGGAAAATATTGCAGTTTTTCGTCACCAAGAAGGTGTTTAGTGACAAAAATTGTGTACTTCTCGAATGCTGTGAAATTTGAAATCTTGGCCATATCGATAGATACTGCACAGTTCGGCCACAGCGCCTCTCTTGTATGTTGTTTTTCTACCCATGTTGCATCTACTCCCACATACCACGTTTAAATGCACACATATACCCTATAAAGTGGACGGGGGGATGGCCGCCGCGGTAGCTCAGTTGGTAGAGCATCGGACGCGTTATTCGAAGGTCGCAGGTTCGGTCCCTGCCCGCGGCAAGCTATCTTTTCGTCCACTTTTCTTTCTTCACAATTACCTTACACTTATTACTAAAAATATCCCCTATACTTTCCTTGGCATTATTGTCTGTTAGTTCTCATTAATATTGTGTATAACAAAGAAAACGAGCCCTTGAAATTAACACTTCTTTCCTTCATTCATAGCGAGGGTCTCGTTCTGGCAGACTTGATGCTTTCAGGTAGTATGCGAGGGATTATTGGTCAGCTGCCAGCTCGTAATAAGTTCACGTGCTACGTGACGCCAACAGGCAGAAAAAGAGTGTTCCACACTCGCCGTCATGGCTACTGGCGGCGCTGACTGACGCTCCCACGTTTAAATGCATACATATACCCTATAAAGTGGACGGGGGGATGGCCGCCGCGGTAGCTCAGTTGGTAGAGCATCGGACGAGTTATTCGAAGGTCGCAGGTTCGGTCCCTGCCCGCGGCAAGCTATCTTTTCGTCCACTTTTCTTTCTTCACAATTACCTTACACTTATTACTAAAAATATCCCCTATACTTTCCTTGGCATTATTGTCTGTTAGTTCTCATTAATATTGTGCATAACAAAAAAAACGAGCCCTTGAAATTAACACTTCTTTCCTTCCCACATACCTTAGTACTTTAAGCTTGGTATGCACTATGCATGCATTTGTAAACTTTGCTGCACAAGTTGGCAAACAGCAAACACAGCTGCTTCAAGACACTAAAAAGCAGCCTTTTTTTTTTCTCTGGCTCGGCCTGATATCCTCTGAAGTCCATTTAAAAGAATATAGTCCTATTGACTCTATACTCGAGTGACTCATTGGCGGTGGCCACTGGAGGCGTTTCGTAGCTAGAAGTATAGAAGTATATACACAGATTTCGTGCCTGTCTGTCCGTCTGCAGTTCGTGACGACGTCTCAAAACTTCATTCAGCGCATTTGCTGATATCAACTGAACTTGCGCGTATACCTCAATAGTTTGCTTATACATGACAGGAAATGCACCGCCAAATCTGGGCAAGTTGTTGGCAATATACTATCGCGTTCACTCGCATGCAGGCTGACAGCGCCGGTGGACGTCTGGAGAGCACTTAGCGAAGGACCAGACTCTCGTCATGTCTAGCAAACATGATTGAAGCGTTTGGTAACAGCGCCGCTCAAACTTTTATCGCGGGCCTTAAGTGGAATGCCACGTACGTAATAACCTTTCGAAAGCTTTCTGCCAGAGTCGGTACCGATGTTTGTGCGCGCTTCTCTCGCAGAAGCCAAACATGCGCGCGTCACTTACTTCGTCATCATTGTTCCACCAATGAGACGCCATCGGGCTGATGGAGACGGATGGCGGGGCAAAACGGTTTCGCGAAAAACCACCGTGCGAGCAGCTTCTTGGCAACGCGGGACCACCGCGCGCCATCTGCCGGGGAGGTAGGGTGGTGGCCGAAAGCCGGTAGACCCCGGCGCGGGGATTGCATGTTGATACTGGCAGCACGAGATACGCAGATCCGTCAAGGCGCGCAGAATGGCACACGGATGTAGAGGGCGAAATGAGGTTGTCAGAGCGCGAGGGGAGCGGCGCTGCTTTGGCGCTTGTCTCGTGTGGAAACGAATGCATTACAGCGGCTGAAAGGCGACTCAGATCTCTCGCAGCTTCAATGACTCCGCCGCCGCTGCTACTGAGGCTAAACGGCGCGCGCTGCCCCGATGACGAAGGTCCATTGCGGCGGTTCCTCCTATAGAGTCGGCAAGGTCGGCGGACCGATCCGAGAAGGCTATCGACCTGAGCACGCTCAACACCACGTTCCTGTGAATTTGTTTACTTACTTATGCGAAATACACCGTTTTCATTTTCTTCCTTTTTCGTGCGACAGCTTGCTTTTCATCTGTCACCGATATACAACGACACAATGTCCCACCAAGCTGAAGATGGTAAATGCGCGTTATATACAACTCTGGCTATTGCGGTGAGAATGATTACTTAACGAGCAGTAACAGAATTCCATTCTAATTAAACAAACAAATATATTGACGAAATGGGATAACGCCATGCGTTCATAATCCCAAGCGCAGCCTGCACACACACGAAGCGAAGTCAATCGATGGCTGGTATAACAACGCTCGCTCCTTCTGGGCGTCTCGGAAGAATATGGCCGTTACGCTCTTCCGCGTTTCGGCTTCACTGGGGAAATTGGTCAAATTTCATCACTCTGCTAAAATTACGAGCGGCCGCTTTTCGGAGAAAGAGAAATGCGATACGGAATGGCAGGGAGGTTATCCGGCATATAAACAACCAGTTTGCTACCCTGCACTGTGGAAGGGGTGTAAGGGGAGACGGAAAGGTAAGGAAGAGAAGAATGAGTCCGCTTTTCGGAAATCGCAAAGCGGCAATGAGCTCTTCGCAGGAAGGGCTCCAGTTCTCCCATTGGAACCGACCACCCGTCTCCACTAATAATAAATAAATTAATTTAACTTCCTTAATTACTGCTGCATTTGGTGTCTTTAGGCATCTTAGGGTGTCTGCTGCTACATAAAAAGTAATTATGAAGGCAGCAAGCAAATCTGTGCTATTGTTAACGTTAACCCGAAAACAAAATGATTAGGGTCAGTACACTTACGTTGCGTTTTTATATAAAAATATGGTGGTTAGTTGAAACGGCGAATAATGCGCTCGAAGGAAAAGTTTTGATGGGTCTCTACGAAAAACTTTTTAAATAAACACAGAAAAGTTAAGGCTGTGTTAATTCAAGCAGAAATAGGCAAAGCTATAGCTTTAAATTTCAAATTCGTTGAAAAAAGAAGTAAGATCAATTAAAATGCTAGGCGTTGTTTCCTGGAACGCTCCCTTTGGCTTCCTATATACGTAATAGGGAAACCCGGAGGTTTAGTTCCTGAACACGGCGAAATATCTATTCACAAAAGCTAAGATGTACTAGTAAATATTTCTCACTTAGGGCAACCATGCTACAGGTCTCTTCGATTTGGCTTGCACTGCCTGCACTATATATAGTTCTGGAAAGTGCCGTGGCGGTGCGAAGCGGTGCTGCGCCGGTTCAGCAAGTGCAGGTGCAGCCGGTGCAGCCGCGACACTGGCGACACTACCACGCGGCGGCTACCACCGAAGATGCAAGAGCAGGCCGTGATGGTCGAACAGCCGACGCGGCGTGTATCGCTGGTGTTGTTTACCAAAACACTGCCGCGGCGGCACTCTTCGTAGCTGCCGTATGGAACTGCTCGACTCTGCAGCGAGGACGATTCGGACAATGGCGATCCTCACAGCGACTCCGAGGAGGAGTTTGATAGTTTGACGGTGTATGTGTTTTGTCGCCTGCATGTTGGTACGTGAAGATGTAACTCCTGTTCCCGGGTACGACGTCGTCGGCAGGTTCCATGAGTGTAATTTCAAAAGACTGTTCAGACTATCTAGAGGCGTTTTACTGGTTCAGCGGAAAATTGCGCTGGTTTCGGCCTTCTATGAAAGCGTGTGCGAGGCCATACAACAATAAAAAACGAAAGTATCTGAGGTCCTTTGACCGACGCTAAGACGACTTGACGCGAATGTTCAGCTATCTTGGAAAGTGTATGCTCGCAAATTTGTGTTCAAAGGGTTTTACTGACGTCGCCACTTCACGCTAGACTATAGGAAACGAATGTGACAATTCTTGTAAACCATTAAGACACATGTATACGCACGCTCACCTGATGAATACATTTTTAAACTCAAAAGTATTTCTAGAAGACTTCCTATCGCATCAGCTTCACGATTTCGCAAAGGCGAACTGAGAGAGCAGCATCGCGAATCGCGCCACATCTTTATTACTTTTTTTGTATCATTCATATTGCCGTCATGTACGGTGAATTTTTCTGCTCACGAGACATGTAAAAGGTCCGCCTTAATAGCTGCCGAAAAGACGTGGCTAAAATTACCCGTCAGAGTCAGCAGTTTAACTTGCTTTTGCATGCCCTGAACAACAACACGCAGCGTCGTCTGCTCCAAGCTTGGGAGGAGGAAGGGCGCCATGCTGCACTTCTTTGCACCTCCTTTTGAGCGAGTGCAGGCCGGCAGAGAACTCGTGCAGAACTACGCTTGCACCTTGACAAAACGAGGGAACCGGTGCAGCGGGCGCGCGCGGCACCAGCAAAACGAGGACGACGGTGCTGCACCCGCTGAACTGGTTCCGCCGGTGCAGCCAAATCGAAGAGACCTTACGTAAACAAAGTGTTAGAACACTACGCGTACTGCAATAGCAGACCGAAGCAAAGGGGACTGCCTCAATAATCGTCCTGTGTACACGAATATACATAGAACACAACATGTCCTAGGACAAAATACACTCGTAAAATGACCGGTTGCGTTTCCTACTATCTTAAATATCATCAAACTTCTCGTACGATCTTCCAGATACACGATTCCTTTTGTTTTGCTGCTGTTGCATTTGAAATCTTAAATGCGTTTCAACTATGTGAATCTCAATCTGTATTTTTTACAGCGGAGCTGCTATGCTTTTCGTTGTGCCGTTACGCGTTCGCAAAAATTACCATTATGAACGGCCTCTACCTTTCTAGCGCGTGCAACGCGCTAGAACTCGGCCGGCGCCCGCTCTCTTCGTCCTCTTCTTCATGTTCTGCTTCGCTCCCCGAACAAGTGCGCCCGGCGTGCGCTCTCCCGCTACGCCGACTCGAAACCGCGTGGAATGCGATAACTGGGATGGGCGAGATAACGAATACAGAGAGCGAAAGAGAGAGAGAGAGAAACAAAGAGATAGAGAGAAAGAGAGAAAAGATAGAAACACTGGGAAAGAAATACACACAGAAAGAAAGGAAGAAATAGAAAGAGACAGAGACAAAAAATAGATAGGGAAAAAAACAGAGAGAAAAAGAGAAAGATAAAGAAAGAGAGGAAGAAAGAAAGAGAAGAATAAAGAGAAACAAGGGAGGCCGTCCAGCTGGGCACTTCCTTCAGGCTCGACACCACTATTAGTGCGAAGCTGCCTTACTTTTTTTTCTTTACTTTCTCTTTGACGTCCCAAAACCACGATATGATTATGAGGGACGCCGTAGGGGTTCGGAAATTTCGATCCCCTTGGGGTTCTTTAACGTACACCTAATAGATCTAAGTATACACGGACCTCAAACATTTTTCGCCTCCATCGAAAATGCGTCCGCGACCTTCGGGTCAGCAGTCGAGTGCCATAGCCACTAGCACACCGTGGCGGGGGCCTCTCTAAATGCAATTTTCCCTCTGCGAGATTTGTGGTAAATGAATTGCGGTGTTCAGCAGCACTTGCGACAAAAGAAAAGGGCTTGCACAGCGCAGGGTAGATAGACAAGCTACAAAATGCGCACTGCAACACTTAAAAAAAAAAAAACTATTTCTTTGAGACCTGCGGCTCTCAGGAAGTTTGAAATGGCCTTCAATTGGAGTGATATACTGAGAGTAGCGGGTGAGCAAATATTCCAAACATTCGAATATCGGGTCGAGTATCATACCTCATTCAATAATTCGGTCTTCGAACTGAATAGTGGTTATTAGTAAATAAGAATATTTATGAATACTTTTCGAATACTACAAATCACCATCTGTGCACTGTTAAACGTAAAGTAGGAAAAAAAAGTGCCACAGATATAATCCCTGGGCATGAAATCCAATCCGCAGACACGAAACACAAGAATTAGGGGGCGTACCACTCCGTCGATTCTGAATTGGATTTGACTGTTCCGGTTTAACTGGCGTCATTCACACTTGCTAACGAATCCAGAGCAGGGGAATAAAATACTTATTTGCCCCTAACACTTCACTTGTACTTTAACAAGCAATGCTTCATCGCGTGCAGTATGATCACAGAGACTTGCTAACGTTTGGATGCGCTATAGACCAGAGGGGCCTTCAGAGTGGTGCCCTGGAATGGTTCCTGTGTGGAAACCATCAGGAGCAATACGAATTTGTGTGGATTTAACGCACCTAAACAAAAATATACTTAGAGAACGTTATGTTCTGCCCACTGTAAATGAGACGCTAGGGTTATTGGGTGGAGTAACAGTATTTTCACAGTTAGACGCGAATTCTGGTTTTTACCAGATTAAGTTGTCAAGCGAGAGTCAGCTGTTGACCACTTTTATTGAAGCCCACGCTCTATATTGAGGATTAAAGTGCCCCAGCTTATTACCAGGAAGACACTCGAAAAGTATTCTGCAAACGATTTAATTTCGCTAGTGCAAGTTATTCCATTCATATTTGATTGGGTCTAACAAAAAATGCTGCTAATAATAACAATGGCTGGGGTTTTACGTCCCAAAACCAAGATATGATTACGAGGAACGCCGTAGTGGACTGCTCCGGAAATTTTGACTATCTGGTGTACTTTAACGCGCCCCTAAATCTAAGTACACGGGCCTCTAGCATTATGCCTCCAATGAAATGCAGCCGCCAAGGCCGGCATTTGATCCCGCGACCTTCGGATCAGCAGTCGAGCACCATATGCATCGTGGCGGGTCAAAAAATGCGACTCGCACGCCCTTATTTAAATAAATCATTTTCATTTCTATACCCGACATCTGACTTTTTTATATACAGCGGCTTTCCAATGTCCAATACAGCGTGCATTGTGTCAGGAATTATTCTTGCATTATTTTATTATTTCCCATTATAACTTATTCATTTCGTCGCATGCCGCCTCTGCCCGTGTCGCCGTGCACAGGCGTCGGGACTTACTTCATCAAGACGCTCGCGCAAGATTTTGTTGTTTCTTTTTCTCGATCTTTCTCATAGGCGTGTACATGTTTATGTAAAATCAAACGAAACAACGAGAACGAAACTATATTCCGCGCAGCTTCTTCCGCCGCGGCCACCAAAACGCGCAAGAATCAGGAAACCCAGAACGAGGAAGGGTACAAAAGCACTGTTGCCAACGCAAGGCGCCGACTTGCGAGCGCTGAATCTGAGCGCGCTTATAGTTCTCGAGTCGCCCGCTCTCTACGTACGCAAATAAATGATAAAGTAAAAATAAAAAACGGAGGTAGTGTAGCCATCGTCATTTTGGGACAATTCTGGCCACCCAGGGCGTCGCCCCCAAGCAGACGAGAAGTTGGGCAGCTACACGGAAATGACCGGGCCGAGCGCGGCGCCTGCGAGCGGGAGCGCTCAGTGTCAATTCCTCTCGGACGATTAGGATGCAGCGCGGAGCAGCAGCGTTTTGTCGCGCGTGCAAGGAAAAAGCGCTGCCGCCGCGGATGTGCGCCACCGAGGAGCCGGCGCGCTTCGCGGCGGCGATTTTATAAAACCGTCCCCGGGGACGCCCGTTTCACAGCTTCGGTGGGCCGCTCGCGCGCGCGCGCGCCGCATAGCTGCGAGCGGTGGTGGCGCCTATCTCATTATTTCGTTCGAACATGGCAGCGGCGCCGTAATGACAGGCTGTGAGGCCGTCCTCTTTTGAAATGATGGGGCATAATTACACAGGAAGGGCTGTGTTGCCTTTTTGCAGATACGTTAATGGCGCGGGCAGGACAGCCCAGGGGGCGGCCTCTCCCCCCCTTTTAGTTCTTTTATACGCAGTGCACGCGGGACCCGCTCCTCGCGATGCTGGCCTACTTTCACCCACTTGACGTCCCTGGCCGCCGCCGCCGTCGCCGTGTGCCACTGAGCGCGCTGTGTGCATGTGTATGCGCGTGTGTACCCTGCCGCGGTGGCACCGGCCGCCCAGCCGCTGCACGTCGGCAGCTTGGAATTAAGCCGTCGCTTACGTCACAAAAGCGCCCACTTGGAAGAACCGTTCGGCCCAATGTGCCATTAATGAGCGAGTTCGGCGCAAATCGCATTCGCAGGTAGCGCTAATTGACACCGGTCTTCTTCCGTCCCTTCTCAGGTACGGCCGCTCTTTCCCGACCCACATCTGTGGCTGCCCGGTGCGAGAGAAGGCGGCGAGATACAGGTGCACTCCGTGGACGAACTGCAAACCCTGCAGCGATTCGGTGCAGCTTCCGTGTGTATGAAATAATGTGGCCAGAGCATTTACGCAAGCAGCTTAAAGGCGAGTCGCTGAGCGAATCAAGCCACAGCTCACGACACTCAGAAGAAGAAAAGAGGCTTGCTCCGCTCACTCACTTGCGCGGATGTTTCATTTGTCCGTTTGATCCTTTAGAAGAACATGTTGCTCTTGCTGTCTCTTGGTTTATTTATCTGTGTGGTATGCATGCGCGATAAACAAACGCTGACGCAATACTCAGTTTCGGCATTAAGCCTTCTCATTCAATTCGTGCATTTCAAGACACATTTTAGCGGAAATATTTTCAGGCTGCTTTAGTATGTGTACTGTTATTCGAAGTATAGCGATCTAAGCGTATACCCAGGCAAACATCTCCAGCATCTATTATCAGTACACTCTCTCAGCGTCGATCTAGTATATAGTTATGCATGCCGTATACTTCCTGGGAACCTCTTGTGCGAAAATTGAAACAATACCGCTACTCCACATTCACCAGGTCGTCCTGCAGAACACTGTGTTGACAGCGTGGGTGCAAAACATTTCCTTCGGTTTATTGCTTTGCAACGTTTTTTTTATTATTATTTTTCTTGAAAGAGGCAGCGTTGTCGTGAGGCACACAACCTGTTCCAGAGCCCCGGATTTATTTAGCCCGCCTAACTGCAACTCTAGAATATGAGACTAACTGCCATTATTGTGGCTCATAGGTCGTGGAGGGAATAGAAAATACAAGGAAAAAGTTACAGCAGAAACCTTCCTTCGACGTTTATCAGAGACAATGAGTATAGCGGCGCTGGTATAGCATACAAGCATATTAGAGATACACGTTTTTTATATGAATGAGGACAAACCACGCGACGCTGCAAACTCGTCGTTCATAAAGAGTTTCTTAAACGCTGACGACACTCCGTCAGCGTTGTAAAACGTGCCAAGCGTCTCAACGCCCTCGCTTTCACGATATAAATTCTTCAGGAACCCATTGGCGTTTGTGAAAACGTGCCAAGCATCTGAATGCACCTGCTCGCACGCGGGGCATTTTTAATTGGTTTCTTTCGGCCAGATGAGGTATGCGCCGGTGGCGTAATGGTCATAGAGCATCGAGATTCGCCACTCGAAACCCGTTGTTCAACTCCAGCCATCTAACCATTTTCAACAGTTTAGAGCGTAGCTATTATGTGGCATTTCGTGGGTTTCTCCGATACCGACGTACGTCACCACTGACAATTTAAGAGCGTACATTAGACATCTCTGCCGAGTTCCCGGTCACCATATTGCTGCGTTGCCACTTCACCGCAAGCCATGTTTTCAAAGCTTGTTTCCACTCATAGAGAATGCCTTCCGTCGGGCTTTACTCCAGCAGCAAGTGACTCCAGCTGCCAAGTGACTGTCAAGTTCAGGGTGTCCCACCGGACGACATCAACAGCAGCGGAGCTTGTCGCCTTACGTGTTGCTATCATTATATCGGGAACTAACAGACAGCAATGCCAAGGAAAGTATAGGGGGTGTTATTTGTAGTAATTAGAATATAAATGTGAAGAAAGTAAAGTGGACGAAAAGATCACTTGCCGCCGGCAGGGACCGAACCTGCGACCAATAACGCGTCCGATGCTCTACCACTGAGCTACGGCGGCGGTCATCTCCTCGTCCACTTTATAGGGTATATATGTGAATTGAAACTTAGGAGTGTCAGTCAGCGCCAGTCGCAGCCATGGCGGCGAGTGTGGAACACTCCTTTTTCTGCCTTTTTTGGCGTCACGTAGCACGTGAACTATTTACGAGCAGGCAGCTGACCAATAGTCCCTCGCATACTACCTGAAGGCATCATGTCTGCCAGAACGAGACCCTCGCTATGAATGAAGGAAAGAAGATTACTTTTAAGGGCTCGTTTTTCTTTGTTAGACACAATATAATGGGAACTAACAGAGAGCAATGCCAAGGAAAGTATAGGGGGTGTTATTTGTAGTAATTAGAATATAAATGTGAAGAAAGTAAAGTTTACTTTCTTAGTAGCTTTCACGAAGGCGTACTCTTTTCGCATAGGAATGGCAGACACCTCCAGATGTGACTCATGTAAAAGTCACGAACCGATAGAACATCTACTGCGTTTCTGTGATCGTTTTGTGAACGATTGTACAATGCGCTAACAAGCTAGACGACAGACCGTTTTCCGAAGAGAAGATTCTCGGATCGTGGCTCTACGCGCCGCAGGCAAGCAAAGCGACGCGAGCATTGCTACTGTTTTTAAAATCGACCGAGTTAAGCGACCGCTTGTAGGCGTGCAATCGACAGGCGCATATGTACCCTGACAGTGCTTTCTTCCCTCTTCTTTCTTTTATTTCCTTCATCCCTTTACCCCAGTGTAGGGTGGCAAACCGGACGCGCGTCTGCTTGACCTTCCTGCCTTTCCTTCCTTTCCTTCCTCCTCCTCCTCCTCCTCCTCCTCCTCCTCCTCCTCCTCCTCCTCCTCGTGAGTTTCGGTTTCTCCTAATGCGCAACCGAGCAAGCGATTGACACACGTATACGCATGAATAATAATAATATCTGGGGTTTAACGTCCCAAAACCACAATATGATTATGAGAGACGCCGTAGTGGAGGGCTCCGGAAATTTCGACGGCCTCAAACATTTTCGCCTCCATCGAAAATGCAGCCGCCGTGGCCGGAATTCGATCCCGCGACCTTCGGGTCAGCAGTCGAGCGCCATAACCCCTAGAACACCGTGGCGGGGCGCGGGTACATGAAGACAGCGACTTTGGTGCTCACAGCTCGCGGAACGCACAACGCGGGTAAAGCTGGCGCTCTATGGCTTCCGGTAAAGTGTCATGTTTCCGAACCCTTCCACTCCTGCAAGAGCAGCCTCCTGGCACTTAGAGGGCATTTAGTGGGAGTGCTTCGCCTGTCGATATATGAACTGCTCGACTACAGGCCCAGCGTCGCCGACGCCAGAATCGTGAAATGCTATAATTTAGCGTTAGGGATTACCATAACCGTCAGTGTTTCTTTTATTTGTATTTATCCTGCGTATATCCGCGTAGCGCTGACGTCGCGCGAACGCGACGTCACTTGCGATCTTAAACCGCATATTCTCTAGTGCTAAAGAAATGCTAAACTGCTTTGCGCATAGAAAATAAGTATAGATAAGGAAAGGAGAAAGCACACAGCAGCACTCTATTATAGGCGGAGCTTACTGACCTTGGTTACGAAACGCAAGTTCAATAGCCGTGACTACTGACATTCACTGAGGTCTACAAGCTTCACCAGCGTATTCCAGTTGCATTCTTTACCTGCGACGGATGTTACCTTGGTCAGAGGAAGTGGTCTAAGGCCCCTAGAAACGCTCTAATAATTATACCGCAGAGCACTGTGGAAGAAGCGTCACAGTGAGTATAGGACACAGCATGTACACCTGCTTCAATCATGTACGAGAGGAGGGAAAGACACTCAGACATAAGAGGTCCGGCAGTCTTAAAACCCAACAAAACACGTGCGGTGACAGCTGCAGTGAACAGGGACCATATTGTTGAAAACTTTTCAACAAGAAATCTTCGCTGCACATCCCGGCAAGCAGCAGGTCGTCTTGGCGGAAGTCCAAAGTAGAGAAAAGACGCGAGGACTCCCCACTGTACTCATATGGGATGTGGCAATGAATGGGAATAGAACGATATTCAACATGATTTTCTGCGCCTATCCTACAGTTTAACCACGCGAGGACAAGTTTTTTCCACTGTTCATTGTGCGGCATTCAAAACCAAGGAAGAATCGATGCGCCTTGACTTCTCACTACCTGTCGCTGAGCTATCGTTCAATCTCGGCATCCAAGTCTGCTGAGTTCGTTGACAAGTTATCTTCGTAAAGTAGCGCTTAACAGTTTTCATTCACGCCACGGTATACCTCAACTGATATACCATCGCACTTCTCAGTTTTAGGCCTTGAGCCCATGGTTTCGATTCCGGCCATAGAAGCCCATTTACATGGGGACGGGACAGAATATCAAAATGTTCGTGTACTTACATTTAAGTGCACGTCAACCCTTTGTGCGACAGTGGGACACTTACGTTCCACTTTTCCGTCTGCAGGAAAAATTTTCTCCCACATCATCCGTTGCAATTAGCGCAACGCTAAGTCACTCATATCTTAACCGAGTCTTCGCAATCCCGAAGAAAATTCTTTTACCACGCTTTCAAGGGGTGGAAGTAGTGTTAAAATGGTGCTGAATTTCGACAAATTTTTTATGGTAGGTTCTGAATTTTCCTCTTCTTCAGATAGAAAGAACCTACCAATCTAAACGCCGGATGCTTTCCTCTTATGGTTTTTCAGATAGGCCATTTTAGCTCCCAGTCATCACGTGTTTTTGTAAGTTTGCGCAATAACTTGACCGATAAATGCATCGAAAGACAATGTCCTGCGAAATTGCCGCGCTCATCCTTCAGCGTAATTGCGGATTTTGATGCGTGAAAAATTTTTCTTTATATCAGATAACTCTTGAAAAGTAGGCACATATTCAGGGACAACAGCCGTACTCGAAAATTTTGACAGCCAAAGCAAGGACAGGCAAATGGACAAAAAAAAGGGTTGCGCATGCCGTGAAGTAAGCTTTACAGGAACAGACCACGACGTTATGAAGGATCACAAGAGGCGCAGGTGCAGGTGGTGCTCTACTGCTGGAAATGGGGTCTGCACAACTTTCCTTAGCACAACTTGAGAAGTGACACCCTGTGCCACTAGCTTTGGCCGTTTCCATCCCAAATACCCGTTGATGAAATCTCGAGATGGTGCCTTCATGAGACAGTGGGACAATGTTTTCCCACTTTTTGAAAACACTCACGAGTCAGTGGGACATATATGTCCCACTTTTTTTTTTCAGTAAACTGCTGGCTTGATTTTGATGAAATTTGTTATTACTATTTCTTTGTACCACAGCCGGTTTTTATATCATCGTGTCAAAAATATAGGCAAACCTACGAAGGGTTAAGGAACCGTATATATTTTCAAATTCAACCCGGAGTGCCCTGCTACGGCGTGACTCATAATCATGTCGCGGTTTTTGTCACGTAATACTCCATCATTATTATTTATTCATGGAAATTGAGATGGGACCACATACTGTACAGTTCTGGCATAATGTATGTACATGTCTTCCTGCATCTTCACTTCGCCACTCACGTCTGTGCAACAAGGCCCAGATGAAAGCGCCATCAACATATTCATGCAGGTCGGACTTGTTTTCCACGCCGCACGTCTTTATTCCGGAATGTGACAAAATTTTCCGAGTGAGTTGTCATTTCAATTGCCGATGGCCTACTACTGATAACATGCATATCAGTGACCTTCTCTCACAAAGCGACCTGATGGTGATACGCCGCTCGTTTTGACATGAAGAGGTGGAATACTGTGGCCATTTTAGAGAACTGGATTATGTATGTATGGCATGACAGTTGACGGATATGTAACACAAGTAATGACAACTGCTGCTATGCTATATCACATGGGGAAAATAAAAGAAAGGGATAAAAAAAAGACGCAAGATCTGGTCAACGTACTGGATTAACAGTGTATACACCCTTCAGTGGACACTGTCCTCACTTCTAAAGTAAAATTTTCGTGTTTTTGTTTTCTTTTCTTTTTCTGCTGGACAAGAAACAATTTTACGCCGGTCTGGTGAACCACAAATCGCTCCGGCAACCTTCTTTAAGAAGTTTACAATAAATTCCATCATGCAGGTCTCTGCAGCCGGAGCAACGAAACAACAAACAGTGTCTTGTCATGCACGTGTCTCCTGTCCGGATGCAAATGCTACAGTCACAGTCTCCTTATATTCTTCTTGACATTGCTAAAGTGCTTCTTTTTTAACAAAAAGATTCCAAGCATGTCAATATACTTGCAACACAGAAGTCACCATGTTCTCTTAACAACAGCCATAGTCTACTTCTCGGAATAACAGAGTATCTATATAGGGCTGTTCTTCACAACAGTCTTTTTTTTTCTTCTTTCAATGGTCTTGACACTTCCACGTGCTGCCTTCGTTGACAGAGTGAAAAGGGTGGGCACAAATCGACCAACGGCGCCTTCTGCAAAAACTGAGTCTTGTGTCTGCTGGTCTGGAATGTTTGACTTTGGTATAAACAGCCCAACAGCAGGCACCGTTATCGAATTCAGCCATCTTTAGGGTGAAGAACAGCGAAAAGGGCGTTCGAGGGAGGCGCTGACTGTCGCATGTTTGCTCTCGGGCTTGAAAGGTCGAAGTGCGCACCTTTTCTTGAGCCCTCGCCTTGTCCACACATGCGCACGCACTCAAAAAAGAAATTCGGCCAGCCGTGCGGGGCTTAGCGCAAGGCCCAGAAGTCGATTGTGACACGAGCGAGGGCGCTAGCAGCGGCCCGGAGTCGATCTATCTCCAGTTTCCTTGGGAAGCCGGGACACGCATGCGTGGATGCGACAGAGATACGGCGATATATCCTTCCGACCCAGCTTCCGTGGCATACCAGGCGCCCTGCCGTGGTAACGCTTTCGATGTAAGTGATCCCGGATGAAGATAGCTGCCCCTCGCAGCTTTCCCCACCCGTCGCGGAGGAGGGCGGGTAATTTGGAGTCGCATTGTGCGGCCGCTCCATTGTGCCAGCTCCCGGCGAGGTCGCTATCGGTGCGAACCATCGGGCGACTTGGTGACAGTCAATCAAGAACGGTTCGCCTCTGGCTCTTTGTGCGCACCTCTGCCCGTTCTCTCTCCGGACGCCCATGTTTGGAGATGATTCTTCACGGCTTGTTAGGGGGAAAGAAGAAGGGGGAAAAAATGACAAAAAAAAAATATCCACGCAAGAGCTGCCGATGCACAGTAAAGTGACGGCTGCGGAGAGGCGGCGCCGCGAGGGCTGTAAACAACGCGCTCGCGCACACACGCGGCCTTCACGCTCGTCGAACAGGAACTCAGACGGCGTGTTCGCGGGCGTCTCGTGGCCCCCCTTCCAGACACGTCTGGCTCGTTCCGCACGTTCCGGTCACTGTGCGAGCCGACAATAGTGCCGCCGCGTTGTGCTTCTGTTCGCTCGGGAAGCCGCAGCGTCGTGAGAGATCCTCGACAGATGCCCAGCAATGCATAGGAGCGTTCTTAACACTTATCTTCACTCGCCTCTACTGATGCATTTATATTTTCAATAGAAATAATCTGCACGATGCGTCACTTAGTACACTTCTGTCTCGTTGTCTTCATTTGAGAAAGGCATTCTTTCATAAGAAAGCGGTGGAGAAGTTGTTTATTTACAATCGAGCCCGACCTAACTGTCGTGCTCTATCTTGCATGCAGCAAGCGGTAAGGAGGATGGAGTGAAATGACGACGATGAAGAGAAACGGTCCGAATTTATGCAACTATACACAACGCTAAAGCGGCCGATCTGTACGGTGTCTGATAAAAAAAGATTCGTATAATTAATTACTTTTGCACATTTTGCGCCGCTCCAATGACCCGGAATGAAATATCTCGGAAGTTATGGGCTTCATAGATCTGTGTAAACGCAGAAGGCAGCTTGCACCGTTCTCGCGCTTCCGTGGTACATTCTTAAGACAAGTGTGATCGCGTCGCAGGTACCTGACCATATATCCCCGAAATTTGGACAAAATGAGGCGTGTCTGGCGCACGAACGTGGCACGAAGGCGACTCCGATTAACCATACTTGTTTGCTTTTGCTTAAACGCTCAAGACACGCAAAATTTCAATTTGATGTCGCACTTATGCTAACTTATGTGGAGTCTTTTACTAGGTTGAAACTCGATTCAGTGCTCGGCGTCATGTATACGGGACATGTCGCGCCCATGCTTCATAGGAGGCATGCTAAAAGACTGGGCGAGCAAACACGGACACAAGAGAGAAGTCAAGGCACCATGAACGCCTTTGTAGTGTCTTGACTTCTCTCTTGTGTCCGTGTTTGCTCGCTCAGTCTTTTAGCATGAAAACGTACCAACTAGCTCAGCTCTCTGGTATTTATCCCCTTCAGACACGCATTATGATTCACTGCCTGCAAATGCGTCAAATTCGCATGGCATGATTTGAAGGCACTCAGTATTACATTCCAGGAAAGAAAACGAACGAATGTGTTGCTTTATGTGAGTTTGAGTAATTGATGTTAATTCGCGTGAAACTAATTATCTAATTATTCTGCCATCAGTCAGCTTCAATTCTTGCATAAAAAGAATAAACTATTAGGCCCGAAAAGCATGAACACCTTCTTTTTTGGTTGTATTCGTTTCGAGTGGAGAAAAAAAAATACTCTTGACATTGGTCCTGGAACGCGGCACGTCGAACGATCCTCTAAAACGGTAGTGTCTCCAGCAAAGTGATCCTATGCAGCAATACGCAGGACAATGAAGTTAAATGACGCTAGTTATCCAATCAGGAAGCATGCTGGAATGTGTACACTGAGTTTCAGGACATTTGAAGAAACACGCGGTGTGGGACGCACCTCTGAAATTCGTGTCCCCAAACGAGGACGCCGTGTCGCAAAGGGTTATAGGAGGATACTAAAAAACGCTGAATAAATCAATCGGGTCTAGCTCTTTTCGAGGAGTATTTTTCTTGAAAGTAACCATGTTGTGATAAGAAAGTGCTTATAGAAACTGACGACAAAACAATCGCCTATGTAATGGGCAGGATTTGAGATGTATAGTAGCGCTGACGGACTCAAAGTGGGCGCTGCATCGCGGCCTACCTCAAGAAAAGTTTACAAGGCAATCTCTGGCGCTCATTAAACACCTGATTGGCAAGAGCTTTAATGTAAAGTTGCAGTGGATCCCATCCCAAGTTGGCATTGAAGGCAATGAAAAGGCCGATGCCCGGACATTTGCTCCAAAAGTAAGAGCTCCTAAGACTTACCAGAATAACAAAGATGTGATACGCAATCATTTCAGGGTGATCTACAAGCTTCCACACCAAGCATGTGTAATCGACGGACTTTCTCGAGAACGAGCGACGCTGTTGTACCGCATAAGAGCCGGCTCCGCATACACCCCGGCTTGGTCATTCAAGACTGGGCGATACGCTTCCCCGCTTTGTGTCTTCTGCGGTGACATCGGTGACATTGAACATTTCATTTGGATTTGCCCGCACTTTGCTATGGACAGAGTAGCGATGGTCCGCAGCTTGCAAAGGGGTTGTCACAGGCACCGGCCACTTGAAGATGTCATTTTTCCTGGAGGGTTCGCGGCAACGAGCGTGCAACGAATTTTGATGATCTTCCTGCGAGACACTGGGTTGTTCAACACGTGGTGACAGACTCCTATGATTCAGGAGATGCTCAGGAGATGCCCGGGCCCGCTTTGCAGGTTCTGGCTGTTGGCTATTGCTGGACTATTATTGCCGCAGTCTAGCCGAATATACTTAGGCCTCTGAATATTTGACACTGGTTATGCGCAGGAATAGAAAACGATAAGATGTTCGGAATGCATTCCAGGGGCGTAGCCAGAAATTGTTTTCGGGCCGAAGTTCTTTCGCGTGAACATACCCTTTATGCATGTTTGTGCGTGCGTTTGTATGTATGTGTATGTGCAAACACATGCAAACTGGAAAAATTTCGCTGGATGGAATTTGAACTCCCGCCTCTGGCTACGCCAATGATGCACGCACCTAATGAGGCGCATTGCCATGAGGAATCCAGGAAACAGACTGAATGTGAACGTTTCGCAGGGAAATTTTAGTGCGGATGTAATCACAGTTCCTTCAGCTGCCCAGCAGCTTTGACAATCAACCCCCTATTCCCCAACGCCAGTGCAGGGTAGCATACCGGATACACCTCCCTGCCTTCCTCTGCTCTTTCCCTCTCTCTCATACGCTGGCGCTGCATTCTTTTTGTTGTTGCGTCGCCGCCTTTATATAGTGCAGCGTTATCCTGTGTCGTGATGTGTCTCGTATAGTAATGATTGATCCTCCCTTTTTCTCGCGAACTCTCGATGATGACCACGAGAATGCTATGCGCAAGCATTTTGTTTTACAGATTGCGCGAGATTATTCGTGTCCGTCGCGATGCTGGCAACAACGAAGAGTGTGAAATTTAATACTGATGATAAGACAGGGGTAAAAGGGGGCCGCCGTGGGTGCGCCTCATCCTTTTTCTCGAGCGTCCGTCATTGTTGGCCCCTTTTAACGGTATTCGGTGCCGCTGAGTGGTATCACATGCCGGCAACACCCCGGCGCGCGGAGGGGCGCGCATCAAAGGGGCCGACGCTCAGGGGCCTTCGGGAGGCGTCCGCTCGGACGTGGTCATTCACACGGCCCGCGGAGGCGCTGCCAACGCGCCGATGTTTCCGACAGTCCATGATTGCCCGCAGAAGGAGGCCCGGAATCGACGAGCAGTGGAAATAAAAGATTACGACTGACCTGGGTTAATGTTCCCACAATACGCGCTCGCGAGGCGGCGCGCCTCTGTTTTATCCGGGGCGAAATTGATATTTCGCCGGCGGAGAGCGCCGCCCGCCGTTTCTTGGCGGCCGGCCGCCTTTTGTTCCGCGTTTGAACTCGCCGCTGGCCGCCGCCTCGGCGACTAATGAGAGCGGCGCGCGCTGCCTTCTGCGCCGCCGCTCTTTTCGCGCCGCCCCGCAGTGATACCGCAAGCCGCGTGCATGCGCGCAAACTGCAATTGACATGGTAGCCGCTTCGATTACTGATCGCATCGATAACGCCCCCCCTGCTGCACTTGGGGCCGACCTCAAGCCGGCCGTCGCCTGGACGCGGAGTGTTAATACCCACCGAGCGTTGAACCCCCTCGGCCGCTAAACACCGGGAGCCGCCGTGCGGAGCCCAAACGACGCAAGTGTGCGCCGCCTGACGCGCCAAAGTGCGGGGTCTGCGTGCGCGCGCGCTCGCGGCTGGTGGCGAGACGCGGCTGGGCTTACGCAACGCTGACGCGCAACCATTTGCCGTGGCGACGGCTCGGCATCGACGCGCTTTCCTCACCTCGGGGCAGGACGGGTCCGACATGCGTCCCCGCATTGCGAGGTGAACTGGGCAGGACCACTGCGGTCGATCCTTTGTTTCAGGCGCTCCGTGGCGAAAGGAAGGCGCACACATACGGAGGACGAGAACCACGGAACAAATAACGAAACGCGGCCTCTTAGGCGGGAGTGAAGAGTCGTTTAGTCTGGCGCCGGCATCGGCATACGTGATACACACGTGGTAAATAGAGGTTAATGCGCAAGCGCGATACATAAAGCCTCAAAGAGCTCTGCTTGCTTTAGTTTGTTGTGCCGAGAAAAAAAAAGAGTGTAATAAGCGATGACGTTGGCGAACCACAACACCGTTCTGGCTAGTATACATGTGTGCGCACGCGGTGCCTCCTGAAGTTGTAGTTGCTGCTACTATTATAAGTGTTATTAAGGCGAAAGCCTTAGATGCCTAATCAAACGTGAAAATTGACCGTCGGCGTCTACGCGAGTGATGTAAGAAAACCATCACGTGATGACGTCACCAATCGCCAACTTTGTGACGTCCCTATGACGTCATCACATGAAATTGTCACCTGATCGAAGGTGGCCGATCACGGAGGCAGTGCAGAACCAGGTGGGGTGCAGAAAGCTTGCGATGCCTCCGATCCAGTGCGAAACCGCGTTAGGTGCAGAAAGCTACCGAAGGAAGCGATGGGGGGGATCAGTACATCGACTGAGAAGAAAAAGAAGATGACTTTCGCTTTCGAGTCATCTTAGGTGAATTCATATAGGGGGCACTGTGAGCTTTTTTTTATGTCTCTGTCGAATTTATTATAAGTTCTTCCCTGAGTTCAGAACACACGTGGTTTTATTAGCGTAAAGAGTACGTCAGCGGCCCGGATTAGACGTCGAGTCAGCTGACGCACTGCTACCCAGCCTGGCGCACTGCATGTCGTAAGACATACGCCTTTTCCCTTAAAAGCACCGTTTTGTAAAACTGAAGAAGACGCGTACGACATTGCGCGCGCCTTGCGTGATATTGCGCGCCAGAGAAAGAAACATGCAGCACGTAAATCGAGAAAAACAAGGCGTTATCGTGCACTTTATTTGCTATCACGCGCACAGTTTCAACAACGCATCTCGACGTGCGAAGTAATGCAGGGAAAGAAGAAGGGATCATAATTGTTGGGGTTTAACGTCCTGAAACCACGATATGATTAGGAGGGACGCCGTATGCTCCGGAAATTTCGACCACCTGGGGTTCTTCAACGTGCACCTAAATCGAAGTACTAGGGCCTCAAGCATTTTCGCTTCCATCGAAAATGCGGCCGCCGCGGCCGGGATCCGATCCCGCGACGTTCGGGTCAGCAGTCGAGTATCATGACCACTAGACCACCGTGGCGGGGTGGAAGGAAGAAAAAGCGAGTGGTGCAGCTTGCTCTAGCTGATCGCTTCATAGCTGGGGCGAAGCTTCTCGACGGTTCTTCAATGCGATAGCATTTTAGCACTGGTAAGTACGTAAAAATAGCGCGTATATACGTGAAGCGCCCACTCAGAGAGTATCCATGGCACTGCCATCTGTCGGCATATTATATGTGACAGAAAATGTCTTTCTGCCTTTTAGCGCAGAAACAACGCAAGGACGGAGTAATACACGAAGAAGACTCTGCAGTTGTGCGCTAAAAGTCTCAAATGCAAAACCAACATGCCCAAACTTATGTCATTTCAGGTATGAAGGCTCGGTATCGCATCGCAAAGCTGAGGGGGACGTTCGCCCATAGTTGGCGTCCCTTGTAATTGGCCTCGAGAAATCAGATTATAGTTTCTTAGCCAGTTATTCCGCAATTTATGGAATCCATGGTGCAGGCACAGACTGGACTAAAGGTATGTAACTTCGGTAATCTTATAAATCAGAAAATATACTTTCCGAAATAACAGAGCAAATAAGTTCGATTGCGCGCTTAAATGCGCTTTCTGCGTGCGTATAGTGCTCCAGTGCACGAGCGCATAGCCTTCTTTCGTGCTTATACTCGTAAGTTGTCCTCTTTAGATAAACACGGCAGGTGGCTTTACGCCTCGTACAAGGCTACGCAGACCGAGCAATCTCTAATAAATCTATAAAATTTATCAGGTGAATACGACCTCGCTGATCATAAGTGAAAACTTGTCTAATTATATTGCGGTGTGCCCCATTCAGTCTTTTTATTTAACAACGAGGTCTGGCCGCCTCGGATGGAGTAATAGACCCTCAACTTATATCAGGGGTTCTGATTCATTTTTTTCTTCGTATTTATTGTATGGCAACGATATACTTTAATATCGGGCGTACGTGCAGCTGTACAATGTGGTGATTTTGTTACTATTTGATTCATTCGTGGTTTGACACTCCAGAACCACGATCGCACAAAGAGACATGCCGTGAGGGGGGGGGGGTGCGGTCTCTGATTAACTTTGTCCATCTAGTGTTTAAGGTGCACTTCAAGGGACACTAAAAGCAAATAACAATTTATGTCAGAGTGAAAGGCCAATGTGTGAAAACGTCTAAAACGTCAAGAGTATCAACAGCAGTGCTCTAGTAATCGAGAAATTAAGGCAAATGTAGGGCACGATGTGCGCCACGAGTGGGGCATTTTGGAAATGATCCCGATGACGTCAAGAGTCCCGACTCCCGAGTACAATTAACCACTAATAATCAAACTAGTTGCGATAAAAAAAGAACCTTCCGTGCATCTCGAGACGTAATAAAATGCTGCTGGTTCGTTTCTGTTTGATTCATGGAAAAAAGAACCGCTTGGCGTTACCATGGGGAACTGCGCGAGTGGTTCAGAAGTTCCGTTTTCGCCGATCTGCGCTTCCCTCACGCGGTCGTGTCTCAGTGGTAGTTTCGGTATCGCGTACTGCTGCGTGTGCTTGGCTCTCGCTATTTTCGCACTGTTGCTACTCTACTGCAGCTGCTGGCCAAGCTAAGCTCTGTTACAGTGAACTATACAGTTTCGGAGTGGCCCGGACGGAGTTTCAGAGTGGCCGGTCAGTAAAGGCGGGCAACCATGGGCACGGCAACTGCTACATCAGAAGGCCCGTTCAGGCGGGTGAATTGAAGTGCGCTAACGCCATGCGGACCACTCAAACGTGATTTTGTTTCAAAATAAGCATTTCCTTGGCATAAAAGTAGCACTACGAGGTTTATGGAACGCTATTTCAACAAACAACGTCGACTTAATATTTGCTTTAATGTCTCTTTAAGGTAGAATCGGCATTTTTATTTATTTTTTTTTTTATTGCAGAAACACGAAGCCAACAGGAAAGAAGGAGCCGACATCGACAACGTCATCTAAGCATATACTTATTGGGAAATATAACTATACACAATTATTTTATTATTCTTTTATTATTATTTTATTATTCACACGAAGATAGGTGCATCAGTTATGTTACAAACGCAGGGCCCCACAACTCCCATAGGAGTTGCGAAGGGGGCTCTGATGTCGTATTCTGTCATACAAACACCAGGGCGCGAGAGAACAGAGTGCAACAGTAGGAATATGGAACATTCTCATCAGACAAGGGACGCGAACATAAAATAACGTAGGTGAGTTTTATAACAGGTAAATGGCTGTTGTTTTGTTATGTCTTTGGGTAGGTTGTTCCAGAACTGTGATGCGGTATGCGTGAATGTGAATGATCCACAACAATGATCTTCCTACAAAAGAGACACAGTTAGGACGATGGGAAGCTAAGTAACTTAGTGGGGATTCATGACGTGTTAAGGCAGGCGCGCAGAAAATACACACAAGCAGATTAAGTACAATACAACGTCAGTGTCCGTGTTGCTCTTCTAGTTCTCGTTTCCTCTCCGTGTACCATGGGCAGAGACCGTTATGCGAACCAGTCGCACGAAAATCATTCGTAAATGTTTCTGCCGCAGTAGCTGCCAGAAAAGAAGGCCCAATGTTACCACCTAATATCGCAGCCCGAGCCCACGACACGTCAGCTATTCTGCGCTCATTGTTTTCCCCTGGCGGCTATAAGCGGTAGTTTCGAGAGCGTTTCTTTGACTGGAACGTTTTTTTTTTTCCCCTTCGCCCAGTGTCGTCGGTTTCTTCCCGCGAGTAATCGAAGGGAGCGCACCGTTCAAACTAACGCGCCCAACGCGCACGGCCTCGCTTTTGACGCGGCGAGAAGGGTGGCGGAGGGGCAAGGGAGCGGGTACGTACTCGTTTGTCGAGTAGTTGGCGTGAGCGGCAGACGAGTGAATGCTTCGGCCGGATTAAGTGCCATCTGACGGCACGAGAGCGCACGAGTTGCATGCTTGTTGCCAGACCACGCACGCGTGCATCCCCTCCTTCTGCCGTGGCAACCGTGAGCGAAACTGGCGCGGCCGGTCGCCGGGACTCGTGCATGGTCCACCCGCGCCTTACTCTCATGGGACAGTGGTTGCCAGGTGTCTTTTCACGGAGGGCAGCACCCCCCCCCCCCCTTTACCAGACCAGAAAGGGGGACTGCGTAGGCGGGTGTTTTCGCGGGCCCGTTTATGCGAGGTATCCTACGGTAATGCAACCGTGGGGTATAGTCGAACCTCCACCATATATATATAAGCCTGTTGGGAACTTGGGATGCAGACGCCTCCATTTTAGTTCCCGCCCTTCACCCCTAGCACTCACGACCATGCATATGCGCATCCTTCTGATGTCAGTCAGAGCGTGCTCGACTAATCAATATATTATTTCTCGCGTCACATGGTCACTTATCGAAACGTTGGCAAAGTACGCCTATCGAGCAGATTTACCGCAAAAAGAAAAAAAAAAAAGGCTTTCGCTGAGATGCGCTCCGTTGTCTATATTACAGTTTATATTCCAACAACAGCTCACAGCTGAGGTGTCTGTCGAATGTTTGCATACACGCCAAGATTCCAATCTAACAAGGTTTTTTCAGCGGTATAGTGCAGCACTTCAAATTAATAATTTAAAAGTTCTCATTATTGTGAAAGTTAATGTGTTCTGCCATGATCTAAAAAATCAGGCATGCATGCTGCTTATAACCTGTGACGAGTTGTTATAAAACTTAAATTGACATTTCACGTAGTCATACAGTTAAACAAATTGATATTTTATGGACGAATGAAGCCACACATTTCCTTTGCGTCTTATAATGCTGCGTCACCTGGTTGACACTTGAGCCTTGCGGAATTCGGCTTATCAAGCAAGGGAATAAGAGAAATAAAGCTGCGAAATATGGGTCAGGTAATCGCCGTCAGCTCTAAGGAAAACTGGGGGGGGGGGGGGGGGGGGGGATGGTTTGGAAGTGGCAAATAAACCATAGTAACCGAATTTGACTCAAATAGATAAAAAGCCTCAAAAACCTTTTTTTGCGGATTTAGACCAATACAAGTACAAAAAATATCTCCATAAAATCCTTGTAACCATTGCCCCCAACCTGGAATATTACGCTGCGATTAAAATTCACCTCATCCAAATAAGCTTTTTTGTAGACATATATGCTTTTCGACTCTCAGTGAAGTTGAATGTATTTCCTTTTCTCGTGTTTTTTAGATCAAATTAACAAGAGAAGTCTTTGCCGCCGCAAGCTGGAAAACGCTACTCAATTTCACACAGTAATTCAATAAAGTAAGACAAAACGATATAAAGAATTCAAAATAGCAATAATTCTAATAATGATCCCACTTTGATACTACAGAGGAAAGTGATCGGTAGAAGTGTTAATACCTGTGTCATACGAGCACAAGAAATCGACATTCGGTAGTTAAGGCATTAAGTTCCTGACTGAGATTTTTTTCGGCGGAGCTGCCACACGTCTAATTTTAATGGCATTTGACCTGATGATGTCGATAACAGCGACTTTTGAAGTGAGCAATTTTAGCGTAATAATAAAAAAAATTGAGGAAGCTTGCACTAAACCACGCAAGGCTTGAAACCGCGAAACTGGACGATTCTGAAGAGTAATCTGGTTGCTTCTAGGTTGTTTCTAAGCCTCAGCTAGGTGATGCAGGTTGTTTCTAGGTTGCTTCTATATAGGTCGTTGCTAGGCTAGCTGATGCTAGGTTGTTTCTGCGTTGATTCTCAGGGCAGAGAGGTTCGAGTTAAACCACAGACAGTCACAGACACGACACGGATGTCCAAACTGCAGAGACCGAACCTGGCGCTGAAACCAAGCGTTCGCACCTCTCATAGATGATCTACGGGCACGTCGTCGTGTGCGTAGGCCTTCCATCGCTTCGGGGTCTTCTCGCAGGTGATGCAGGTTGTCTCTAGGTTGCTTCTAGGTCGTTGCTAGGCTTTAGCTAGGTGATGCTAGGTTGTTTCTACGTTGGTTCTCGGAGTAGAAAGGTTCGAGTTATACTACAGACGGTCACAGACACAACACGGATGTCCAAACTGCAGAGACATGCAGAACCTCGCGCTGAAACCAACCATTTGCACCTTTCATACGGGCATGTCGTCGTTTACCTAATTTCTGCAGCACATACCCGTTTATAATGGTGATAGTTTTGTGGTTCCCCGGAGAAGGAACGATTTGCTAAACACCTTCGCTGTTAATACGAGCACGCATTTTAGAAAGTCTGATCGGCCTTCAAGGCTAGTGGAATGTAGAAGTAAGCATACTATGGCGCCATTAGCTTGAGTCCGTTGCTGTTTTTTTACAACATTGCAAATGACCACAGCAACTTCGGCCACTGCATATTGAAGTCGACGCTTAGAATCCGACATGGTGCCTGTCATGTCGAAACCGTTGCAATTCTCACGTGAATTTCACTAACGTGCAACTAGGAAATAACACGAGATTTGTTAACAATACCGTATAAAGTATTTTTGACATGGTAGACGCTATTTCAAAGCTTCTATGTGTGCTGCAGTGCGCAAGCATTGGTGTCGAGAGTACACATTTCTCAGTCGAATGAGTTCTAGCGAAGGTAATTAGATGACGAATGGCATTAAAGCGAATGCCATTTGGTTTATCCCTGTGGCACCGCGCCAATGGCATTGAACCATTAGAGTATTAATGCCATTTTCTGTACCCGTGTGGCACGGGTAGTCTTCCGCTGAAGAAGTACAAATGTACCAATGTGTTTGACGCATACTCGCACGCGAATGAGGCAACCTGAATAACACACAGTGTTGTCCACTGTAGAGTCAATTGTCATCACTTGTGGCAGTGTTTTCTATGAACATTTGAAGTGGCATTGCTGTTTTGCGATGCCCTTATTTCCATGGTAACTGACTCAACAGCTTGGCAAGCGAGATAGTTAGGTGTGTCGAAACAGCCCTGTCTAGGAGATGTCAGCAAGTAATCCCATCAATCTGGACTCACAACAGGATATTCCACAGACATGGGGATTTATCTCATATTTGCGGATAAAATTATGAGCTCCATAGGCACGGGTTGCCTAACTGCCGCTATGTTCGAAGGCTCAACAAAAGCATTTGAGTCATTCACTCACGACATTTCATTCAACAGGCTCATCGCGATGATTGTGAATGGTCCCGCCTGATCATTAATTAAAATATACATATTTTTTCTCGGGCAGAGAGACTCGCAGCTTAGTTTGAACCAACACTATCATGTTTCTTACCTATACACAAGCGTGTACCTCAGGGGTCCATTGTTAGATCTATTTTGTTTGATTATTTACACAAATGGCCTCCCCAATCGTCTAACACGGAGCCCTTTTTCACAATACTAGCCACTTACTATTCACTGAGTGTTCTGATGAACATAGTCAAGTGTTATCTCCATAATATAGGAACTGCTGTCGCCAAAATTACTCCAGTCATTAAAAAATGCGGCATTTAACCATGCAGTTCCTCTTGGCAATATTTTTTCCGCAGTTAATGAGGGCTAATTTCTCGGAGTAATTCTACATTCTAACCTCAAGTACAGAAATAATTCAACAAGAGTTGACGTATGTCATAAAAGTATTACTGAAAACACGTCATTATATTGATTTACCAGCATTGCTTACACATCGCATTCATTCATAGCAATCTAAATTTCTGCAACTCATCATGGGAAAAACACCTATCCAACTCCCTACAACGCATTCATGATAAAGCAATTAGAACACTAACACTCAATTTATGCCCCTCCCAAAGCTTGAAAACTCTTCCTATTTATGCTCCAAAACTTCAACATGGTACATATACATAAAGTAGCCCGGTTTAAATTCCCACTTCATTTCTTCAAACACGTGAAATTTCATTTACTATCTTACTGAGCGGTCGTCTTGTGAATACTAACCCAACCAGATTTTCCTCCGGTGGTAATATCTTGCATTTTCTAATAAACTAAATTTATTATAACATATGGATTGCTTTAAAGGACGAGCACTCGTACTGCCTGGCTTTCTTTATTGTGTCCACGCTAGTTTTTCTTTTTTTTTTTGTGCTTCATGTAAAGTATAAATTCCTACAATCTTGCCCAAATTTCAGATCTTGTATTTTTCTGCAAGAACAAAACACTCGCTTGATCAATTGATTGATTGATCAATTGATCAGTTGATTGATTGATTGATTGATTGATCAGTTGATTGATTGATTGATTGATTGATTGATTGATTGATTGATTGATTGATTGATTGATTGATTGATTGATTGATTGAAAAAAAATAGTGAGCAAGGGCATTCTAATGCATTGTAGAAGATGAGGATAGAGTTCCTACACTGAAGATTTTAGTCAGGTGCATCAAGAAACAGCTGGTTCAATGCCTGTGTCATGAACGACGCTGTGCATCAAATGACAGGAAACCAAATTTCTTTGGCTTCCAAACTCGACAGATGTTATGGAACTCTTGATGACCCTCTGCAAATCGCGTGGTATTGTGGACGAATTCCTTATCAAATGGGGAGCGAATATGGTATAACAGTTGTTCGATATGAAATGAGTGAACGAGGACCGTGCGGTTAAGTAGGCCTAAAGATGCAAGTGATAAGATCACCAAAATCCCTTCTTCCGGTGTGATGCGCTATCAGAAAGCGGCCACCAAAGTCCTTAAGTTATCATACCTCTCCCTGTCCCAAATTTCAAGTCTCGAAATCAAAAAGCGCGACCTTACAAAGAACAGAACACATATATGTCATTGAAGAAAAAGAAATGAAGTTTAAGCCATGGATTAAAGCTGATTCTGTTATTCTGCTAACGTAGTCGCCAGATAGGAACAGAATATTTATTTTGGAACGAAAAATATCGCGTTGCACTTTTTTTTATCATGCTGCGCTATACAAAAAGTACTCAACATATCCTCCTGAGATAGCTGCCAGCCAGTACTGCGTACTGTTATCAATGTGTCGATTCCGCGTTACCGCTTCTTGCTATAGATAGAGATAGTGACGAATATCAAGCGACTCTCTGCGTGGATTTCATTCACACAATCAGTTTCTAATTTGGGTAATTAGGCATAAATTAGTTATTATAATAATAACAATGGGAAGGGGGGTTGACGTCCCAAAACCACGATATGATTTTGAGGGACGCCGTAGTGGAGGGCTCTGAAAATTTCGACCACCTGGGGTTCTTCAACGTGCACCTGAATCTAAGTACACGGGCCTCTAGCATTTTCGCCTCCATCGCAAATGCAGCCGCCGCGGCCGGGAGTCAATCCCGCGACCTTCGGGTCAGCAGTCGAGCATCATAACCAGTAGACCACCGTCACGGGTAACTTAGTGATTGTAAAGAAAACTTCTCAATGACAATGTGATCACACTTGCCTCTTGTGCAGTGAGTATACTTTTTTAAACAGGCCGCATATAGCCCCGTTCGATGATCAGTGCGCAAGTTGAACAAAACATTCCAATTTCTCGGTGCGAAGCACGAATTCCGATCATTTTTAAGTTGTTTTACCACAAAGACAACGAATGCTTAAAGTTGAACCAACCTCGTGTCATCATATAGGTCTGTAGTGCGGGCAATAATTTCAACGAGAACAAAATAAATCAAAAAGGTTCTGATAGTTCAATTAGAACCAAAAGTAAATTAATGGCTGGCGTAAATCAGCGCGAGATATGCGAAATGAACTACGAACATCCAAAGATAAATGTCTTCGACATGTTGAGTGAGCCTATTCTTCACCCCATAAAATATATAGTCGCAATAAGGATATTTGCGTGCGCAGTCCTAACCTTCGATGACCTTATCAATCGCTGTAGTCCATGACGGAGAGTTTCCGAGCACAAACAGCGGACGAAAACGCGTGAGTACGATTTCGAATAATTCGAACTAAAGAAAGTAAAGCAGAATAGTCGACGGCCCTTCGCAGAGAGGTTGACCATGCTGTCGCGACGGCGGTGGCGCACAGCTGGCGCGGGTAACACGACAGCCGCCGCATCACGTGCGGCTATTGAGAGCCCGACACCGTTTCCGCCACAGGTATTTCCATCTCGCAGCCGAGCGCACTCATCATCGGCGCCACAGCGCTTCCTGCGATAGCCGCCACTGCTTATCGCGGACAAGGAGCGAGGCGGCGGCTGGCCAGACCTGCACGCCCGGCCGGCGTCACCGCGCGCCACGCGGTACCCGCCGTCCCAGCAGCCTCCGAAAGCAGCAGTGGCCGCCAGCACGTCGCGCAAGGCACCCTCCGACACACCGGCGTCTCGGGAGCACCGCAGCTGCGCTTCTCCCTCATCACTGGGGAGCGCGGAGGAGAAGCCAGCGCACGAAGTGAGTGCACCAGCGAAAAAATGATTTCGCGCGGGTTGGTGGTAGGGGCTTGCGCCCGGCTGGCCTAGACTTTTCGAACGATGGGCCAGCTAGTCGCACCTATCTCCACATGCATAGAGAACTTTTGAACTGCATCTTTTGAACTGCCTATGCACGCTGCCTGTGGCAGTGTCAACTTCAGGCTGCGCATTAAAGGAAAATACCTTGTAAGCTGACACAACACGAACTGGTTGCAAGAGTCAGCTTGCAATGTTTCTCTCTCTTCCTCTTTCTTTTGTTGTTCGCGTTGCCTCCTTTATGTAATCATGTCGGGGTATTAATCGAGCAAAATAAGCAGAGATGACATTAGTATCTTCAAAGTACTTCTCCAACCTACTTATGCCACCATCTTTACCGTAAATTAATAAAACGATTGGTTGAACGCCACGAAGGATAGTCAATTCTGCCTTTAGAAAATTTAATTCAAAAGAAAGCTAAATCGTTTAACACTAAACCAGCGCAATGTTTCATTTATTTATTTTTTTTGCACCAATAGATTTTCTTTCCTATTTTTTCTTGGCGCGGCGAAGAGCACGCATCAAACCCACTAAGTCCTTGTCTACGCCTCAAGGTAATCGATACACAGCACTTATTTCGCATCATTTTCTTGCCCGATAACAATAACTTGCTGGTATACATCTATTTCTGCTTTTCGTACAATATATCATGGCAAAGTGAACTGAAGGACGCTTAATGAGGCACAAAAGTGTGAATGTCACGTAACGGTCTCTACCACACTGTTTCGAAAGAGCTTCAGAAAAAACCCCGAGCGCGCATGTAGTGGAGTCAACATGAGAAAACAAATTCAGACCAAATAGTACGTATCATTGTTTAGGCGTTAAAAGAAACGAGATGAAAGAATATAACTCCAGGCACCAGAACTTCAAGAGTGGCGTGCACGCGCATGCTCAGTTTACCACTACCGTCAAATCATACTCGCATTCATAGGCGTGCGCACAGGGGGGCAGGGGGGGGGGCGGCCGCCCCCCTAATCACCTAAGAGGGGGGGTGCCCCCCCCCCGGTCCCTAAGACCCCCCTGGTCACCTAAGAGGAGGGGGTGGCGCAAAAGTTGCCTCGTACGTTGGCTTAGTAGGGGGAGGGGGCGCTACGATGAACCTTCGCCCCCCCCCCCCCCCCACCCCGATGGGGAACCCTGCGCAGGCCTATGCTCGCATTAGTGTGTCCACGAAAAAGGATGAGGGCAATGTCTTTCAGCTTTTGCATACAGTATGGAAGTGGTGCGTACAGGATGTTTTTACCACATGTACCACGGCAGCTGCATTTGGATGGAGGCGAAATTTTGCAACAGCACCCGTGTATCTAGATTTAGGCGCACATTAAAGAACCCAAGGAGGGCAAAATTATTCCAGAGTCCCCCACTACGGCGTGCCTCACAATCACAGCGTGGTTTCGGCACGTAAAATCTCAGCAAATATTATGATCCCGTAAAGGGCTTGTACGTTTTTTTTTTTTTTTATCTAATCAGAACACGCGAATTTCCGTATTGTAGCTAGTCTGCTGAGAGGTAAGTGCCGATAGACTTTCACCGAAATAAACCTGTTCATTTCAATATGCGCCAATCTTTGTTGTTCGAGTTAGATCCTATTTAAAAGCGGATCTCTTTAGGGTCGAGGTTGATCACTGCAGAGCGTAACGCAACTCCTAGTGTGTAGGCGCCACAGAAATTGGGCAAGTCCAACTACTCATCTCCGGTCGACTAAACGTTATGAACTTGAAATCTGAAGCAGCTTCACTGACTTAACGTCGCGAAGAGTGGTTAAACAGTGCAGATGGTGGCAAAGCTACTGTAGAGCAAAGTCGAGAAATAAAACAGCAATATGACGTCACAAGCTCCGCTGTTTAACCAGTCTCCGCCGCGTTAGGTCAGTGAAGGTGCTTCAATTTTTTTTCCTAGTCATTTCTTTTTTCACGAATGAAAAGACAACAACGCCCCAATCCTCTCTTTCGCGATGCAAATGCGGCGAGAGAGGCTCCGTCATTCGTCCCCTTTGCTTATAGTTGCGCAACTTGGCGAGGGGGAAATTCTTCGACTTGGAGGTGGGCCGTGACGCCCGACGGGTGTCGGTTACAAATGTCTGCCTCTTCCCGAACTATCCATCAGCTTTTGCGACACATTTCGGATTAAAATAAAATGGATTATATTATAGCGGTTTTAAATTGCTCCCGCGCCACAATAAATCCTGCCGCCGCGAGCACCAAGGCAGTAGGAAGGAGTCCGCCTGTTCGAATATCATTTGTATCCCCTGCAGCTCGCGCCCGCCGCGCGCGCGACCTCTCTTTTGTTGCGTTTCGCTCCCGCAACCATCTGACCTCCCGCGAGCTGCATGGTGCTCGCGCTCAAGCCCAGTCGCCGCTGGGTCGGCTTGCTTTCCGCTGCAGCCGAGCCAAGACGAGGGGGGTGCGATCAAAAGGCGGAAAACAGCAATCGCGGCTATCACGGATTCAGCATTTTGACCCTCGTCCCGCTGCAGACTGCGCGCCGGAGATTTATAATGCTCCCCGCGCGATCATTCTGGATGCCGTCAGTTTGGGATGGACTCGAGGAACGACGCTTCCTAAAGGATACATTGTGACGCCCAGCCACGTCTCCTGTCCTCCTGCACATCGACCGTTACACCACCCTCCTCCTAAAGCGTCCCCTTTCGGCCCACCTATACCCACTCCCTCTTTGTCTTGCTTCTCCTATGCGCGAACCGCTACTGCCAGCGTGAACTTGAAGCGATAATACTCCGAAACAAAAAAAAAAATTGTTTGAGCCTGACTCGTAGTGGATGCTCTAGTCTTTTGCCAGGATCGGGAGTCGCAGTTTGTCGTCCTTCTCCGCGCTGCCTTGACTCTTCGGTCACGTATTCATTTACTTTATACTTCTCTTTCGCCCTCTTACTTCTTTTGAGATATTCGTCGTCGATTGTCGTGCAGTCACTTATCGTCGAGCCTGCTGAACGAAATATTCCTTGAAAATCTCATTCAGACTGCATTTACATCTGATCACACAAACGCACACTCGCGGGACGTTACTATGCCAGCGATGTTCCCTCACGAAACTGCCGATTCACTGTTTCATCGCCATGCTTGCGGAGAACAAAAAAAGAAGTGCAGTAATAATAAACAACGGGCCTATGGAAATATTTCGACGCAATAAAGTGGAATAGAAGGAATATTGATGTCTCACGTGTTCCACCAAAGCATTTCGTTGGGTAATCCGTCACTGCGAACGCATGGCGCATGTAATGCAAAATGGACAGGGGCGCGCCTTGGTGCGTGCATGCCACAGCTCATGTCGACACCGCTATTAAACTTGCACTCTAAGTAAAAAAAAAAAAGATTGCCTGTTACTCTCTTTGGTAAGTCTTGACAAGATCATCATACTCTTCAAAAGAGAGTTAACGTGTATCTTTAAATAGAGCCATATATGCGGCAAGTCAGGTCTCTATAAAAACAGCAACAGGTAATAACTTTTTTCTGAACCTAAATATAACGTTCAGGCGAGCTGGGTGAGTTGAGGAGGCGCACTCTGTGTTTCTAAGCTGTGCGATGGAAGGGTGATCGATGGAATACATATTTAGTAAACAGAGAGGAAGTAAGAAAAAAATGTTTCTTGAGTGGTCTGTTTGCTTTTTTTTTTTCTCTCAGAAATATTGTAGTGCAACTAAGAATTGTTTCGGGAAATAGTACTCACGTCTCAACACTGTATCCTAATTTCTTGTTACTTAACCCTGGATTTCAGTGAAAGTAAGATTGAGAAGCCAACGAGAACAAAAACATTAAACAACGAGAACAAAGAAGGAGAAAGACAAGTCTTTCTTAGATGCAAAAATATTCTTTGATAATCAAGTAACACGGAAGAAAAACCAGCTTTTGAGATAATTTTTACGATGAAGACGATGTATCTTGCGTTTTTATTCGGTTATCGATCATTAATGGTAACGTATAGGAGTGTTCTTTCGTATATTTTATCTCATCTGTATTTTCGTTTTTTGCCCTGTGCCTAAATCGACGCCACAATCGCGCGGGGCTGCAAACCGGGGCGCTATATTACAAACGATGCGCAGGTGCGTTAGGCCCCGCTAAAAGCCCCACCGAAGCGGTCGTTTGTGTACTGAAATATTCCTTCCCCCACGTAGTGTGAATACCTTGCTTCCATAAACCGACTGCCGGTGGGGGAGCCCGAAGAAGGCAACTCTTTTGTCGCCGCGGTTAATGACAGCTAAAGAGGCTCGGCGCGCCGCTCTGTTATTGAGCCATCGACAGTCGAGCATTTCCCTCCCCTTTCGGGGCCCGAAAAACATCAGTGTGGCCGTCGCGAACGACGCGCGGAGCATACGCTGCCGCTAGGCCTAATAACTGTGTTTAGCACCCGCCTGGCGGAGAACGCCTGTCGACAACTTGCCACCGTGTCACGTCCCCACGGAACGAAGCCTTGGGTGGAAGCAGACACTCGCGCCCGCGCAACCGGGTAATTTCGCGCGCCTCGAACGAAAGCGGGAAAGGAGAAAATGGTCCGGCCTGTGGCGCTGTTTTCTATGATCGCTTCGCAATATGATTGCTGCCGGCTGCGGTCAAGCTTCGGAGACATCGCGGCGGCGGCAATAGTCTCGTCCGTGCACGCAGACGTCGGCGCTGCTGCGCATGTTCTTCATGACGCGCCGCTGTCCCGGGCAGCTGGCCTTTGTTTCTTCGCCTTGACGTCACATTTAAGTACCCCTCCCAGGCAGTGACCTCTGAGGAACGAAAGCGAAATATGTAATTTGAATGAACGTGCCGGCGGTCGGGGAATTCGATCCTGACTTCTTGATTTCCGCCTGCTTCTGCCGCGCCTCCGTTCGGTCCGTAATTTCGCCCGAGCTGTAATTCCGCCATTGCAGCGTTCGTCGCCACGGTCGTCCCGAGGTGGCGTAATCGGCCTTTAATTTTGTGCTTTCTCGGGGCCCTGTCAAATGCGCGGTTCCCTCGTGCCTATCATTAGGCCGGTGGACAACCGAGCGGCGACGGCATAGCGGAACGCCGAGGTGCGGCGCGCCTTTTGGCGCGACCTGCATGTGCCACATGTGTATACATGCTGCCATTTGTCACCCATGCCGCGCTGCCCCAGTTATGCGTAGGTAGCCACTATGCATAACGCGTTCGCCACCAAGGGCTGCTATTATGCGCAGGGCGCTGAAGGGCACTTCAACTCACCTACTGATGGGCTACGAGGTCAATGCGCACTGCTTTTATAGCAAGCTCAAGACGCAATTGATACCTCTACTTTAACGCGTCTCCTTCCACTGCATAACGTCAGTTTTCTTTTCTTTCATAACCACTGAGCTCAGTTGGCGGAATGAAACTACAAAGACTCAAACATTATTTGGTAACACTAAACACAATTTGCCGCTTCTCACGGCAAAACTAGAAAGCCTACAGCAAATATAAGATATATATATATATAGTGACAGTACAGACTTTTCCCTGAAAGCCTTAAATGTATCAAATAAATGGGGACGTAAAGAGTATTTCCACATTGTATCTCTATGCGCTTCTCCCACTGCAGCGCATCTGGGCAACCTTATAAATATCGCTGTTTACATGAAACTCTGAAAATATTTCCGATTGCTAGTGTGATTTTTATTGCATGTGGCCCGTGGGTGATGATTAGGTGCGTGATCTCGCTCATGCATCAGCGCTTCAAACTGCGTTCAGTTTTGGGAGCAACTTGCGCAAGAAATGCGCAAATACAGGGCCCATATTGAGGAAAACGCCTTACGCTAGAATTTTTCGTGAGATATTTTCTCAGCCGATCCTGGTGCAGGGCATATCATTAATGTAGCCTGCTGGCCAATGGAAATGAGCATGTAAGAACGAAAAGTTTTATGAATTCGGTCCGCGATGTCTTGCCGAAGTACTGTTTGCTGCCACGCAGCACTGTGGCGCCACCTAGCATGCCCTCGATGCATGATGGTCCTCGCCTCTGACATTTCGGTACGCACCTTCATCTCTCGACACCTCCTCGTAATCGTGTTTTCGTCTAACGAGACAAACAAAATGTTTCACGCCATTAAGATTACACGAAACGTCGTGAACAGCAAATGGAACTTGCTTTCCGGAGTAAAGATTCGCATGATCTCGAAGGCACACATGACACATAAAATGCTTCTGGCAAGCAGCTTCGTGAACCTATGCAAATACCAAACAGATTCCTCTTTATCAAGCATTAATCTAGCGAGCATTAATATTTCCATGCGCTTCGCCTCCTTGTAGAGGCGATGTATATTTGTCGACTACATTTCAACATAACATTGGGTTACCCTAAAAGATTGCTTTTAGGGTAACTCAAGCCTCTTACTATCAATTTTGTTTCTTTAACTGACGTTTTTTTTTTTTCGCCAATTTTAAGAAGTTGTTGGTTGTCGAGACCGCTTCATTGCTTTCGCTCAAATGTCGCAACATCGTCGCGCTATTTGTGTGTATGTTCTCCATTCTTTAGTAAAGCACTCTTTCTTTCACACGTGTTTGATTCATCGAAGAAAAAGAAATAAATGCAACCGCCGTATGCTGATATTGATGTCGTACTCACGAAGCGCGCTCAGAGAAAACATGGCATTATTACCTGATCTTGAAGAATCGCAACCGAATTTCTATATAACCTTCTCTTTGGAATTTTCGTCAGCAGATTTAAGTATATTTTAACGAAATCGCAGCGCTTCAAAATGTTGCCAGCATAGACTTTTGGCATATGAATTTGACATAATCCGGACCACTTTACACTCGGTGTCACTGATATATCCTTCTTTCTGGACCGCGAATAAGCACGTATATAACGTTATTGTAACGCCGCAATCAACCCACACACATTACAATTATCGCGCTCACTACACCAAATATGAAGTCCGTATACAACTCTTACTCATCCAAGGACAGCGGGTGAACAATCTACATGCTCCCCATAACGCCTGAAAATGTAAAAAAAAGGAATACAGTAATCATTTATACATATGATAATAATTAAGAAACACCAAGCTTAGGTTTACGCATTAGATTTAACAGAACCACATTTCTGATAAGTGTAAAACATTGTGTCACGCACAGTTTTCTCATGTAACAAGGAAACATTGCACATAACTGTCTTGTAAGGTGTTGAGCACTTGTCGAAGCAATATTCTGCAAAGGCTGTACCTCAACCACGCATAATTAACTTTTCAACCGCATTCAAGCACATGGACCCCATTTTCAGCAAATCTGATCTAGGTGGCAGTAATATTCCTGTGAAAACAGATGGTTCGTGAAACGCATTTGCAATGCTTTGAAATGTTCGGATAAGTAATTCGCTGCAAAGCTAAGAAGCAGTTAACACACGGATTCACACTTTGCCTACACGTTATTCATGTGTTCGCTATTCACACCAAAAATAAACAAGGTTCCTAACTAGAACAGTCGTGTTTTGACCCTGTGTTATAGTGTGAATTTCTGCACTCATTACTAAGATTCAAGTGGGAAAAATTAATACTAGGTAATTACTGTAAAAGCTTATATTTAGGCCAGAATACCCCCCCCCCCCTCCCCCACTTTTAAAATCCCATTTTCACATAATGAACTCGGAGTCATGAGCAGTTTTTCTAGTGATCTGTAAATATTTTGCATAGCAGCCATGGCACACCATCATTAAGAATTTCGACACATTTCCAACACATACGAGAAAAGGGGGGAAAAATAGCACGCAGACTCAGAAAGAAAGAAGCCATGGCACACCATCATTAAGAATTTCGACACATTTCCAACACATACGAGAAAAGGGGGGAAAAATAGCACGCAGACTCAGAAAGAAAGAAGCCATGGCACACCATCATTAAAAATTTCGACACATTTCCAACACATACGAGAAAAGGGGGGAAAAATAGCACGCAGACTCAGAAAGAAAGAAGCCATGGCACACCATCATTAAAAATTTCGACACATTTCCAACACATACGAGAAAAGGGGGGAAAAATAGCACGCAGACTCAGAAAGAAAGAAGCCATGGCACACCATCATTAAGAATTTCGACACATTTCCAACACATACGAGAAAAGGGGGGAAAAATAGCACGCAGACTCAGAAAGAAGAGTATTTTTCTCTCGAAAGCCTTTTATTAACTGATGCTCTTGTATTTTCGCTTGAACACTGCCAGTGAGATGCGATAACTTTCTTTCAGCCGTATAATGTGCTGACCGATGCCAAATCGCTTTCCACAATGGTTCGCTGGCAGTGAAGAGGATTATTTATCATAAAAATTGTCTAATCGCAGTTGTTTTAGTAGTGATATCGTCGACTTGTTCGACTACTTACCCCGCCCTGAGCTAATGAGGCGTGCTAAAGACTGTATCTCCCAGGATAATGATGAAGTTTTGTTTATTAAGAATTCCATGATGTCCGCTGAAATATTTACGGAACCGTTAATTTTATTACCTCCCTTGCACTCCAGTAGTTAGGGTGGATAAGTGGCACACTCAGAAGTTTGACATCTGCACTGCATGGTTCTCGAGTTTCTCCGGTTCTATGTGGCATTTTCTTCAGTTATTTAGATAGGGTTTTGCAAGATGAATTGTTCAGCCATGTAATTAATGTGTTTAGATATGTACACGATCACTTCCCGCTAGTTAACTGTGAATTTCTAGACCAGGACATGTCTAAGAAAACTGAAATGTTTGAGGGACGAGGGTATGGGTTGCTTTTCACGCATGAGGTTCCGCAAGATAATGCGTTGCAGTTCCTTGATCTCGAGAAATCTTTTTATGCAAGTCGTTCATGCCGGTAAATTTCGCCCAGATAAAGCAACCAATATTATGTTTCTCGTCCTCACATTCCAAGGCAGTGAAATCGGGTATTGCTGTAAACCTTCTGCGTTCTGCTGTTACGAAGTCGCGTCACCACACAATGGCAAGCGTTCTTTTTTCGAGACAAAGAACCTAATTGCGAGCTGCAGGCTTTTATTAATTTTCTGGTGTTTGCTGCTCGAAGGGTACTAAAAATTAAAAAAAAAAAGGAAGATGCGACCCTCATAATGTGGCATAAAATCGCCAGGAATTTGCGGTTGTCCCATATGAACATGCATTCTCATATATAAAAAAGTCTGCTGAAAATTTAACGTTCATGATGCTTTTTCCGCTAGCAATAAATTGCAGCAGCTCTGTTGTAACATTGACAAAAAAAAAATAAAAATGCAGGCATGTGCTTAAGAAAGGTTTGTGGTGTAAATCACGTCAATCACTATAGTATCTATCGACGTAATGCTGTCTACCGTATCCATTTGTGATGCAACGGGTATACATCGGGCAGACTGGGCGCTCCTTGAATTTGCGCCTGCGTGAGCATCACGATGCACTATTCTCAGTGTGGCTGCGTTCTGGAATTTTCACGCGCTTTATTATTGTATTTTAATCACGAATCAAAGACTCGGCAGACTGCTGAAGCTTTCTTTACAAAGAAGAACAGTGATATCTGTGTGAGTTCACCTTCAATATCACTTTTACATAGTGAGATGTCGTTTGTGGACGACACTTGATTTTAGTTGACCTTTCCCTCTCTTATATTTTCTCTTTTGTTGCGTATTTTTTACCTTGAATAAATTCTAGTTTCAGTCGGCCCTTGTTTATGTCTTGCTCTGTGTTGTTTCATTGCACTTCCTGACACTAACAATGAACCTATGCTAACTATCCCGCCTATCTACCCCTGTGCTCTAAAGAACTTCGCATGATCCGTATGTGGTCTACTAACAGAACGACTTGATATCCTTTTAAATGTATCGTAGATGCCTCGGAGCTGATGACAGCAAGCACTTCATATTTGCAATACAGCATGTGTCCTCTCCTGCGTGTTCGTGCGGCCACGATGACGAGACGTACGCACTGTAACGTACGCACTATACGTACATCCGACGCAGACAGTGCCTTCAAATAGAATTCCATTTTCTTGACTCCCATCGGCCTTTTACGTGTCAATGTTGTGATCAGAAGCAACATATCATAATGTAATCAGAGTAGCTGGACGCTTCTCTTAAAGTGCTGGCTTATGTGAGGAATATTTACTTCACCGCCAGTGTGTTTGTGAGCGCTTCATTTGTGCGTCAGCGTGAAGCACGAATGTAACTAAAACACTGTTTAGCATTCTTAGCGTGTTGAATTAGGTATTACCTGCTTCAAGAATAAAAATGGAGGCAGGTGCTTAACTGTTAACTGTTAAGCAGCCTTTGGCTAGGTCTCCAAGAAGAAACTTTGTTTTCGCACGAAGCGATAAATATATACAGAGCGACCGGAAATAAGAAAAAAAAAATGCACACTCACTGGGGCATATCGCTGAACCGAACACGAGTACAGAGCAAAATCAAGGCAACAAATTTTTTTTTCAGCAAGACTAAGCAAGATATTGCAATTATTTTTGAGAAAGTGAGAGTGAAGGTTGGCTAACGCACATTTCTTCTAATCTAGCAATCTCGTAGGCTTCAACAATTTCTCTGGTCATCTTACTATGCATCTTATGCAGGGTAGAAGTGTTTTCAAACAATGGGATGCAGCCACAATCTCGGCAATGAATGTCGAAATCACATGAGATCACTTTTGTGACGTTATAATGATGCTCTTTTAGTCTCTGGTTAATACATCGGCCAGTCTGACCAACATACTTTTTTTTTCACACGAAAGCGTAATGGCATTAGCAACATTGTGAGTACAGGTCGCAAAAAGTTTTCGATACTGAATATGACATGCGTTGACCTTTTTACTTCCTGAATTAACCTGTTGGCATGACTTTTGTAGACGCTCAGGAACGGAAAAGACTACATCCACACCCGACTTTCCCGCAATTCTTCTGAGATTGTGCCAAATGCAATGTATGTATGGAACAACAGCAAGTTTCTTAGATCTAGTAGCACCACTGTTGCCCATTTCTGCGTTTAAGCTTCCTGCTCAAGCCCCCTGCGGCAGAGGTGAGCTGCTAGGCGCTTGGCCTGATCCATACAACTGCTTTCCCCCTTGCGGTCACAGGACTTCATAAGCGAATTATTAAAACAAGATTGTGCTATTGCGCATTTGACGAAGTTTCAATGAGCGGAAGGAAATGGCAGGACGGGCTTATTGCCTTTCGGCTCATAACTCTAGCAAACTTTCTCTGGTGAAAAGTAGAGTCCTAAGTCTAAAAAATTACACCATTTCCCGCTAAAGGGGATCATGAGGCGATGCGAAGCCGGAGCACTTGCACGATCGCGTTCCGTTGGCGTTCGTTGGGCATTCTACCGACCTCGCGTCGTGGAACGCGAAGAGGAACGCTACGCGCGTCTTGTCTTCCCTCCAGCCTGGCCGTTAATTCTCACAGGGCGAGCGGGGAACGCGGTCGACAGGCGTGCGAGAGGGGGGCAGCGTAGGAGAGGAGAGAGAGGGGGAGGGGACGCGCATGCGCTGGTGCTCATCGCGGCGTTGCGCAGGAGAGAATTTCGGCATGTCTAGCCCGCGTTTCAGAGGAAGAGTGGAAAGGGGGAGGGGAGAGGGGTATGGGAGAGGGCGAGTGAAGAGGGGAAAGGGGAGAGGGGAAGAGGACAGGAGGAATGGTGAGGGGGAGTGGAGAGGAGGTGTGTGGAGAGGGTATGCGCATGCGCAGTAAGGGTGGTCACGCCGCACACCACCACCGGATTGAACTCTGCCATGAGATACTTCGCATCTAAAAACCTAATGGAATTGTTCACGGGTGCTTCATGCGTCAAAACCAAAGGGGTCGATTGTACGCTTCTGCCACGCAATATTACATGCGTTGAACGCACTCCTTCCACTACAGGACATTCATATAGTGTTTTTTTTTTTCCGAAACATTTTCAAGCAATGGCGTGACTCTGTGGTAGAACACCTGCTTGCCACGCAGACGGCCTGAGTTCAATTCTCACTCGAAACCGAGGTTATTATTATTTATTTTACTTGCATCTTTCTCGATATTTCAGTCACGGACAAGATGATGATTTTTTGCTCACAACTAACGACGCCAACACCGACGCCGACGCCGGAATTTCTGCGAAATGAACTCTTTAACGCTATCGCGTTAAAGGGGCCCTGCAACACTTTTTCAGCATGGCCAAAAAACGCTGCCGATCAGTAGTCGAGGCTCCCGCGAACACGCGAGCCAAACATTACAGCTCAGCACGCGGCTCGATTTTTACAATAAATTCGCAAAGTCAGCTAAAAAGCGCTTCCACTTCTGTCGACAAAAAAAATGATCCTTACGGCGTCACAGGCAGGTTCCACGCCATTGGCTGATTTGGACATGGCGCTGTCGGTAGTTACTGCGGCCGCCACGAGAAGCCGCCACATGCCCGCGCGCGCGCGCGCGATCGCACTGAAAGTACGCCACGCGTTCGAAGAAAAAAAAAAGAAAATGTGGTCAAGATAAAGAGGCGCGCGTGACGTACCTTCTTCCCCCGTGCCATCCCCCCACCCCTGCTTAGCTTCCAGCGCTTTCGTCGGGGCGAGGGAAGAGAGAAAGCAATTACAGCGTGCGACAAAGCTTTGTGACTCCGCTCGTACTGGAGGGATTCTAAAAATTTTTGCGGCGTTCGATTCGTTAGGCAATAAGTTCCTTTAGTGAAGCCATTCCATGGCTATATACTTGGAAAAGTGTTGCAGGGCCCCTTTAATACTTGACTGACACGCAGAATACATGGCTTCGATTGCGCTTCGAACCGTGATTTTATTTATCCGATATTTATTTACGCCACGTGGGTTTTTGTACCGTACGACGCGGCAACTGCCTGATAAGGTACTTAATGATTTCACCTTAATTAATAGGCGGCTTCTAAAAAACCAGGGTGGCTTCCTATAATACCCTTCGCCTTAATTTGTATATATGCATAAGACTTGATACGCTTCTTAAGTTTCCTAACAGCTCAACATTTCTATACCAAGGCCTGTTTAGAAAAAAATTATTTACACTATGTACAGAGCACAAATTATGCGTGGCATATCAGTGTTCAGGGATACATTCACATTTTCACAATTGTACATCGCAAAAAGTAACACTTTCGCATAGGGTGAACAGCAGAAGTCTTATTAACATAACAACAAACGCACATACTTTTCCATCGTGTACATCAACTTTCTCGATGGTGTTCTTTCGATGGTGTTCAGTGCCACGACGGCTAACGTTAGAGCGGTGTCCGCTTCACGCGCCGGCACGTGACTGTGCTTGCGGTTCACTGAAAACGACTAGCACACCATCAGGGACGTTGACAGAGAAAAACATCACTTGGAAGCTCGAGTGGCTTGCGATTGATTAATTACCACTCCTCCTGCCAGACATATAGCAATTATTGCAAGTACACGTGTAGAGTACATTGCAGGATAACGAAGGGACACTTAAGGGACAGCTTACTGCTCTCCCATAGTAAAACACATAATACTCTAAAGCATCTTCCACAGGGGCAGCTGCATACAGCTCTGCCATTGTAGAGTACATGATACCCTAAATCATTTACTTTTTGTTCTAAACACACAGAAATAAAACAAACAAAACGAAATGTGTTCTTTCACAAGGCGAAACATTCGATGGTTCATGTTATATATGCACTTCGTAGGAGGTGCGGGCTATAAATTTAGAGCGGTTAGCTGGACTTCTTGGAAAATTCAAGGTGGATACATTCGAGCGCTTAAGAGAAATAGAAAAAAAAAACGGAGTCATAGAAAGACGAAAGTTCAGTGGGAACGCGGGCTATATCTGCATTGCGGCACTTCAGTCCTCACGTAACAAGTTGAATAACAAAAGATAAAAAAGACCCGAGTGTTTTCAATTCATTTTCAAACTATTCTATTTTTAGAGACACACCCTTACTTAGGCATTCTAGGGTTGCATTTGACACCATACTCGACAATTATAGTTGGCACAATTTTTAACCTAATGCGTTGCAATGCTCTGGGTAATTTCGAAAGTTCTGACTATTATGGACGCGCAGGGAAAAAAGTTTGTAACTAGAGCATTACTGAACAATATACCATATTTGCGATTTTTTAAATAATGGCCTCAAAATTTCAAGAGAACAATGTTTTGTAAACTCACACTATTCATGGTATACGAATAAAAACTTTGAGAGGAACAGATGCAATACTTTTTTCTGCAGGATCTCGTCAAAATCCCATTTTCGCACTATTCGCAAAAAAGCGGTTCTAGTTCAGTGGAGACTTCCGATTTTTTTTTCGACAAAGGCAAAATTTTTTTTCGCGGTACTAAGATTAGTGACGTGGCCCTGGGAACTCGGACGGCAAAAGTTTTTATTTTTTTTCAGCGACATTAAAGGGGGTCGCCGAACGTGCACTGACGTTCTTACCTGAGCACCCGCAGTGGGTGTAGAGGAGACCGCAGACGAATTCCGCGGGTAATGGGAAAGGGTACATTTTACCTTAATAAAATAAACTAGATATCTATATCGTATCTTTATCTGATGAAAGAGTGTTGATCCGGTAATGCCACTGGAGCAAACATTTCGAGAAGTCCTGTCCCCAAAACGCTGGCACCAGCGGGATTCCCTGTTCAACGATTTCAAGTGCGGATCACTTTAGGGGCCCGGAATATCGTAGTCTCATATCTCCTGTCGCAGCTTGGCGTAACACTCTGTACCAAGCAGCTCCTTGCATAGCATAGCAATGTATAGTATGGTATAGAAAGGGGCCGTGTATATAGTATAGTATAGCAAGGTGGTGGCAAAGGGAAGTAAGTTTGAGCAGGACGAAAGGAGGGGAGAGGGTAAAGCATAGCATTGTATAGTATAGCATAGCAAGGGATGGCAAAGGGAAGTGGGGTCAGGACAATGGAAAGGAGGAGAGGGAGAGGGTAAATCATTGCATAACCATGTATAGTAAGGGGTGGCAAACGTAAGTGAGGGTGAGGAGGAGAGATGTGAGGGTTAGGAGGAGGGAGAGGATGAGGGGGAGGGTAAAGCCTAGCATAGCCGTGTAAATAATAGTATAGCTAGGGGGCTGGAAATGAAAGGGAGGGCGAGGACGGGGGAATAGAGCATAGTCGTGTATGGTATAGCATAGCAAGGGGGCAGGAAAGGGAAGTGAGGGTGAGGAGTAGGGAAAAGGGGAGAGGGAAACGAGGAGGGGAGACAGGTGGCGCTACTGCATAAAATGGAGCTTTCCTTTGCCGCCATGGACACCGAGCAGGGTGCACGTTTGGAACGCAAGCAAGCGCTTGCCCGTGAACGCAGCGCCGCCGAAGGGCAGGCGAATCACTGATCCGCACTTTCTACAGCTTTCACGTTGGGTGGAATTACACTGATTTTTCATGACTTCAAGTCTTTATGTTCCAGATGTACTAACTTATATCTTGTTTGTATATGGGCATTTTCCGGCACTCTATAAAGATTCCAAAAATACAAATGATGTCAATATGGCAAAAAGAAATCAGAAAGCAAGAATGGCGGCGAATTGTTCTCAAGAAAACTGCCATAGCTCGAAAAGCGTTTAAGGAAGAGGAACAACGAAGCAAAACCGAAAGACGAGCTAATTGGTAATGGTACATACTGAAATTCAAAGAGCTATTACGAAGCGCTAATTCGAAGCGCTCATGTTCTGCCCTTTTAGGGGCGAAGCTCCTTAAGGCGGCACCCGTTCGTCCCTCGTAGTCGTAGTAGTAGTCGTAGTGCGTAACCAGTCTTACGTTTTGACCTCCATGGTGGTGCCGGTGGGAGATTTTTCCTGTGCGTTGTTGAACAATAAAAAATTCGCAGCGTGCGCGTTAACTAAAAGCCGAATTCTTCTGTCTCTCATTCCCCATTAGCAGCCATTGGCATGTTCCAGTAGGAAACGTTAGTAGAAGTAGAAGTGTAAGTGTTCGCTAAAAGCCGACTTCTTCTGTCTCTCATTCCCACTAGCAGCCATTGTTTACCTCCAAGGTAGTGCCTGGTGAGATTTCTCCTGTGCGTGATTAAACAATAAAAATTTTGTTCAAAACGCCGTTGATTGATGAAATAAACCAACGAAAGACGCCAGATGTTTTGTAAAAGCAAACCGAAAAGACGCCAGCTGCTTAACGAAAGACGCCAGATGTTTTCTAAAGCAATGGTTTTCTAAGCAATGAAAATTCACAGCGTACATGTAAAATTAAAGTGAGCTGCAAGTCGTCATAACAAATCGAACCTTTAGTATAAACGCGCCCGATCTCACGTCGGTGATGATGTACTGGGCAGAATTCACGGAAGATTCACGGTTTACCGATGAACCTCCGCAGCTTCGCCCACTCATCATCATTCACTCCGTGGATATGCTGTGATTTTTTTATGCAGCGGCCATGGGCGTTTTGTCGGCGTTCTCTGTGATGTACTGCCTGTTTCTGCGGGACGGGCATGAAAGTTGAGACATTTGTGCGGGCACGAGAGTGGCGGTATCATGAGCCAATGCCGCATTAACGTTTACTTGGACGCGGTAGAATAAACGAGCATAATGAGCGCTCGAACGCGCCAGAACATTACCTTCGTTTCCAGGACTGGCGTCTGCTCGATGCGCTAACCGCGGGGCTGCCGCGCGGACACGAACGCATGGGAAAGAGAGGCACATTAGCCCCGCATCTCGCTGCAATTCACGAAAAAAAAATGAAAAAGAGGCACACACTCTCTTTGTCTGTCTCATTATTTCTCTCAAGTTTTTTTTATCCGTGTCGTGTTTGCGCTTCGAACTTTTTTTTAAGTATGAGGAACAGCTTCATAGTAGTAGACATGTTGTGTTTGACTACAACATTCTAACCAAGGAGGATCAACATCACTCACTTCTTGCTGTATGGGAGAAAAAAACGGAAGGTTTCGCCAAAACTAAACACACTTTTCGAAATTAACTAAGGTTACAGTGCACATTTCTCGATAGTGTTCTATAGAATAGCTTGCATATAATCACTACAGGTTTCCCGAATTTTAACTCGGTTTAGATTTAAGTGCTGTTGGGTATCGGGTGTCTCAGCTTGCGGCTGCATCTGCGCAGAGCTGATAGACGGAGCGGACAAGGCGACGGTGAGTTAAGGCAAAGTTTATGTACATATAAACAGAGGCGTTACATATTCGGCACTGGGGCCGACAGCTTATTGGGCTCGCACAGAGGTGCGACAACGACCCGGGATTTTTTCGCTCGCTGACTCTCTCTCTGCGCAGCTTGGTTCTTTTATAGCCCTGGGCGATCGCTTGCATCAGCCAGTAGTTCGAAGCCTCCAATCAGGAACCGCCGTTGGTCGCTGGCTGGAATCGGACCCGTAGAGGAGAGGGCTTGCCGCACGTTGCGTGAGAAATTTCCGTCGGTTGCGTCAGACGCATCGCAGGAGTTGCCGGGGGTTGCATGATACTCTGGCCTCGTCGCATCAGCTGGTGTTGACGCTGGTTGCATCAGACAGTCTATCGATGTTGACGTTGGTTGCGTCAGACGTTCTACCAGCTTGAATACCTTGTCGAAGCAAGGAGGTTTGGGTTGGGAGCCCTGGCATAGCAGTGCACGTTAAATAACCCCAGGTGGTCGAAATATGACTTTAGGCCCAGTGACGCGTACAGCTTTATTGATGTTGTGACTAATCCTGATGATGGCCCAGCCCTTTGTAATGGGTTGGCAGCATTGAACCACCCACTCCATACGTAATTCACATGGTGTGACGACTCATACGATTCTACGACTCTACCACCCAATACTACATCTGTTAACGGACTTCTTGACCGAAATGACGACATAGGGTCTTCTTAAAAGCGGTTCCAAGCACTGGCTTTGCTCTGTGGTGTAGAATATTTAACACGCCGAATACATGGCTTCTATTCAGGCTCGAACCGCGATTTTTATTAAGGCGAAAGCCTTAGATGCCTCATCAAACGGAAAAATTGACCGTCGGCGGTGTCAACACGAATAATGCAAAAAATAATCATCACTGATCGTCCAAATTTGTGACGTCATCATGACGTCAATATGATGTAATCATGACGTCACATAATGTGACGTCATACTGTGACGTCATCGCATGACATCGTCAAAGGTGGACCGATCACGGCGGCAGTACAAAACGATGTGAGGTGCAGAAAGCTTGCAATGCCTCCGACCCTGGACGCAGTGCAAAACCATGTTAGGTGCAGTAAGCTTTCCGAAGGTGCCGGAGGTGGCTCGTCGAAGAGCATTGAAAGAAGTAGTAGCTCACGGGATCCGGACCGAACGCTCGGAGGTGGCTCATTACATCGGCTGAGAAAAAAGAAAAAGAAGATGGCTGTCGCCTTCGAGTCGTCTTAGGCGAATGCGTAAGGGACCCTGTGAGTTTTTAACCGCGGAGCTGTTTAAGCCGACCGTTAGTCCGTGCAGAGCGAACACAAAACCATCATCATCATGAACAGGCACGCGCTCTCTTCATCCTCTTCTTCTTCAACTTCATCTTCTTGTTCGCTCTCAGAACACGTCCACCAATTTTTCTGGCGTGGGATGCGATAACTCTGATGGGCGAGAGAACCAGAACCGAGAGAGTAAAAGAAAGATAGAGAAAGAAAAAAAAGAGAGAAATTCTTGTCGAGGCGGGATTCGAACCCGCGATCCGAAAGCGAGAGTCCTAACCACTCGGCGATCGAGGCACGCGAGCAGAGCATAGCATAGCCTTGTATAGTATGTATAGCAAGGAGTTGGGAAGGGGGAGTGAGGGTGAGGAGAAGGGAAAGGAGGAGGGTAGCGAGTATAGCATAGCATAGAAAGAAAGAGAAAGAGAGAAATAGAGAGAAAGGACGGGAAGAAAAACAGAAAGAGAAAGAAAGAGAGAGAGAAATAGGTAGAAAGAAAGAGGATGCGAGAAGTAGAGAGAGAGAGAAAGAACGGCAAAAAGAGAAAGAAATACATAAAGAGAAAGAAAGAAATGGAAATAAACAGACAAAAACTACGTATAAAAAACAGATGAGAGAAAAAGAAAGAGAGGAAGAAAGAAAGAGAAAAATAAAGAAAAACAAAAAGGCCGCCAAGCTTTGGACTTTCTTCAGGCTTGGCACCACTAGTGAGAGACTGCCTTAATTTTTATCCGATTTTTATTGAGGTCCCGCATATGAATACCAGGCACACGGCCTAAGAGAGATCGAAACTAGCAGCGAAAGGCCAGAGTTACACAAGGCGCCCTCCTAAGCCGCCGGTTTTCATATCTGGGGATTTCCTCAAGCAAATGTTTTGATGGTGTGCAGTGCCACGACCGCTTACGTTAGAGCGGTGTCCCCTTCACGCGCCGGCACGTGACTGCTTGCCGTTCCCTGAAAACGACTCGCACACCATCGGGGCTATTGACAGAGAAAAACATGACTTGGAAGCTCGCGTGATTTGCGATTGATTAATTACCACTACTTCTGCCTAACTTTGAGCACATATTGCAATTGTAGAGTACATTACCGGATAACCAAAAAGCACTTAAGGGACAGCTTGCTGCTTTCTCGTAGTTAAGAGCATCGTATTCCACAGAGGCACTCAACTCTGCCATTGTAGAGTACGTGATGCGCTAAATCGTTCGCTTTTAAGTGCGGAGCACCTAAGGGGCCCGCGCTGTCGCATGCTGTCGTCGTCGCTTGGAGTAACGCAGGCAAAACCACGTATAACATAGCCATCTATAGCATAGCCATGTATAGCAAGGAGGCGAGAAAGAGAAGTGAGGCTGAGGAGAAGCGATGTGAGGGTGAGAAGGAGGGAAAGGAGGAATGGAGGTGGAGGAGCAAGGTAATAGCTCTCATTGTATGCTGTCATCTTATGTCACCGCTTGGCGATACGCACGCAAAACAATGTATAGCATAGCCATATATAGCAAGGGGTAGAAAAGGGAAGTGAGAGTGAGGAGTGTTATGAGGGTGAGTAGGATGGAAAGGAGGAAGGTAGATGTTAAATCGTAGCATGGCCATGTATAGCAAGGGTGCGGTAAAGAGAAGTGAGGATGAGGAGGTGTGATTTGAGGGTGAGGAGGGTGGAGAGGAGGAAGGAGAGGGTAAAGCATAGCATAGCCATGTGTGACGTTAGGGAGGCAGAACCATGTAAAGCATAGCCATGTATAGCAAGGGGGCGCGAAAAGGAAGTGAGGGTGAGGAGGATGGAAAGGAGGAAGGGAGATGGAAAAGCACAGCATAGTCATGTATGGCGTCACGCCGGCAGAACCATGCATAGCATAGCCGTGTATAGCAAGGAGGTGGGAAAAGAAAGGAGGAAGGGAGGGCAGTCATGTATGGCGTTAGGCAGGTAGAAACAAGTATAGCATAGCCGTATATACCAAGGGGTGGGAAAGGGAAGTGAGGGTGAGGAGGAGGCAAAGGAGGAGGGGAGAGGGAAAAGCACAGCATAGTTATGTATGGTGTTAGGCAGGCAGAACTGTGTATAGCATTGCCGTGTATAGCAAGGGGTGGGAAAGGGAAGGGAGGTTGAGGCGGAGTTATGCAGAGTGAGGAGGACGGCAAGGACGAAGGAAAAGGGTATAAGGCATAACAGACATGCATGGCCTTAGGCAGACAGAACCATGTATAGCATAGCCATGTATAGCAAGGAGGTGGGAAAGGGAAGTGAAGGTGAGAAGGAAGGAAAGGAGGAAGGGAGTATGCTGTCATCATATGCTGTCATCTCATGTCGTCGCTTGGTGTCATGCAGGCAAAACCGTTTATAACATTGCTAATTATAGAAATGGAGAGGGAAAGGTATTTGAGGGTGACAAGGAAGGAAAGCAGGAAGTGAGAGGGCAGAGCATAGCATAACCATGTATGGCGTCACGCAGGCATAGTATAGTATAGCCATGTATAGAAGTATAGTAAGGGTGCGGGAAAGAGAAGTGAGGGGGAGTAGGGGAGAGGGTGGAGCATAGTATGTGTATAGTATAGTATAGCAATAAGACGGAAAATTGAAATGAGGGTGAGGAGGAGTGCTGTGAGAGAAAGAGAGTAGTAGGAAAGGAGGGAGGAGTGGAGAGGGAACCACTGCATCACAAATGAAGGTTTTCTTTCCCACCATGGAGGCCTAGCAAGCTGCACGGTTGGAACGCCACGGCACGCTTGCCCGTGAACGAGAGCGTCGCTGAAGGAACGCAGATCCTTCAGCGACACTCACAGGCTGCATTCGTCCTGTCTACTTCTACTCTGGTGTCTCGTCCCAAGCGCAGTTCAGGTTCACCTAATAATGTCTTTCCAACTAGCCCCTCAACACGCGCTCCTTGAGTTCATCGCTGAAGCACAGGCGAATCACTGCTCCCAACTTCCTACGGCTTTCACGTTGAGTGCAACTGCATAAATTTTTGTTCTAAAAACAAAGAAATAAAACAAACAAAACGAAATGTGCTCTTTCATAAGGCGAAAGATTGGATGGTTCATATTCTATGCATTTCGTAGGAGGGGGCGTGCTGTAAATTTAGAGCGTTTAGCTAGACTTCTAGAAAGGCAGAAGGTTGATGCATTTGTAGCGCTTAAGAGGAATAGAAAAAAAAAAACACGGAGTCATAGAAAGGCAAAAGTTCATCGGGGTTCTCCAGGACCAAATAAAGTTCACTTCATCATCAATGGGAACGCGTGCAGTGTCTGCCTTGAGGCGCTTCAGTCCTCACGTAACAACTTGAATAACAAAAGATAAAAAAGTCACAACTTCGCCTCAAGAGCGAAGCAATGAATGCGATAGCAAGAAATTGGAATGCCACAGGAAGAACGGCAAGCAGATAAAAACTTGCTGCGCACTGCTCAAGCACAAAGGACGCGGGAAAATAAAACACACAAGGCGAGTGCGAACTAACATCTGTCACAGCTCGACACTTGCAGCGCGCTGCTGAGACACATAGAAGAACTCATGAAAATAACACGCAGGTATACATAGGACGAGCGCGACCTGTCAAGGTTGTCACTTCAACTAAGCTCTACTTTGGCTCTTCAAGCTAGCAGATCACTCCTTTCGCAAACGCGGCCGCTGCAGCGAGCAAAGTGACCTTCGTGTGGTCTATAGCTTCAACGCAAACTGTGCTGAAAGCACAAGACGCCCAAAACTCCCCCTCAAGAGATAATCGCGCGAGCACGGTCGACCACACCCTGTATGTCAAAGTACAAGTCGAAGGCGCACATCCGAACTCTGGCGAAGCACTATACAGTTTTGAATTGGGGACCCAAGAAATTAGTGAGCGGCCACGAAGCATGCGCAGAACGCAAGCCACTCTCGGACTCTTGCGCTCATGTTGTCGCAAGACCCTGCAGCGCCTTCGTTTGGGCGGCAAACAAAACCTCAAGAGAAGAAATAAAGACGGCGCTTGGCTGTGGCATGTGAAGCCACGGCTCGCGTTCCCTACGAGCGTCGATTGTGGTCAATATATAAGATACGTCATTTGGCTCTAGTTGATACATATTCCTGAGGCTAAAATTACAGCGCAAACGGACTTCTTTGTCCTTCTTACTTCTCCTTTACTTCTATCAAACTAGAGCACGCGCCGGAGTGGAGCGAGCGCCGCATGCTACAATTGGCTATGCTATACGTGGTTTTGCCTGCGTTACTATCATCATCAAGGCGCTCGAAGAACAAGAGGAAGAAGACTTCTCTTTCGCGCGAGCGTGCGCTGAGATGGTTATACTTTACCTGCGTAACGTGCGCTTGTGCTCTGCCTTTAGTATCCAGGAGACCGAATGAGGCATGGCGTAATTGTCTAAGGCAGCAAGCTGCGGAGCGAGGGGTCGCAGGCTCGAAACCGCGGTCGAGCGTTTCGGAATTTTTTCTTCTGAATTATTTTTATTTCTTGCTTTTATTTATATGTACATAGATATATCTATCCGGGGCATGACTGCGACGGTGACGGCAAAAATACGCCGAGAGTGTCCATATGATTGCTATCTCAATAAAAAGAGACCCGAATGTTACTTAGGTGGAGTATTATATACTATATAGTTGATGCAAATCATTGATTGAAGCAGGAGACCATGCGATTGAGGCTCTAACGAAGGAAAGAAATATAGATTCATTTAACTCTGCCTTGCGCCACTCTGACGTCAGAAGAGCGGCGATGAATGTGCTCTAACATTGGTCTCTTAGTGCTATGGAAGGACGGAGTTTTGGACTTCATTTCTCGCATTACGTTAATTTTCTACATTGGTAGCTTTGTAACTCTGACCTCACAAAAATAATGCAATATGTTTTTAAATATATAGTTAGATCACGGGCTTGCTTTAATTCCGGGGTTGGTTGGTTGGTTGAAAAACTTTATTTGGGTCCTGCAAGGCGCGCGTCAGCGCGCAGCGGGCGACTCCCACGTCGGGACCGTCAGACCAAGCCAGCCGGCCGCTCCGCGGGCCTGCTGGACGGCCCAGAGCTGGTCAGCCAGGAGGGAGCTGCGGAGGGCCGCCTCCCACCTGGCCGAAGCAGTATCGGGGTTAGTGTGCGTTGCCTTGCACTCCCAGAGCATATGCGCTAGAGTAGCTACGTCTCCGCATGTGGGGCAAGCGTCACTGGGGAATACCTCGGGATAAATGGCGTGTAGGGAGCTCGGATTAGGGTACGTCTCCGTCTGCAGTAGTCTGAGCGTAAGGGCCTGAGGCCTATTAAGTTTGGGGTGAGGGAGTGGGTACACTCTTCGCGAGAGGTGTTAAAAGAAAATTGAATGTGGCTTTTTTAAAATTCATTTTCAAACTATTGAATCTTTAGAGACATACCCTTACTTGGTATCTTATGGTTTGCGTTTGACATCATACTCGACAATTAGATTTGGTACAATTGTTAACCTAATGCGTTGCAATGCTTTGGGATTTTTTTAATTCTGACAAATATAGACGCGGAGGAAAAAATCAGAAATTAAAGCATTATTCAACAATGTACCATATTGGCGATTGTTTTCTAAAAATAATAGCCCCGAAATTGCAAGATAACAATGTTTTGTAAACTCACGCTATTCATTATATACGAAGAAAGATTTGGGACGAATAGCTACAGTAATTTTTTGTAGAATCTCTTCAAAATCCCATTGTTGAGCCATTCGCAAAAAGCGGTTCTGGCTCAATGAAGACTTCTGAGATTTTTTTAATTTTTTGACGAAGGGAAATTTTTTTTCGCGAAACTAAGATAGATAACGTGGCCCTGGGGACTCCGACAGCAACATATACTTTTTTCTGCAAAATTAAAGGCGGTCAGCGGACATGCACCAATGTTCTTATCTGAACACATCCAGTTGGTGTAGAGGAGAGAACAGACGAATACCAGGGGTAATGGTAAAAGGTACACTTTACCTCAAAGAAATAAGCTGTTTATCTATATCGTATGTTTTTACCTGATGAAAAATTGTTTAACCGGTAATGCCACTGGAGCAAACATTTCGACAAGTCATCTCGCGAAAACCCTGGTGCCAGCGACATATTCTGTTGAACGATTTCAAGTACGGAGCACTTTAGCAGCCCGAGATGTCGTCGCCTCGTGTCTCGTGCCGTAGCTTGGCGTAATGATCGGTACCAAGCAGCTCCTATACACAGCAATGTATAGTATAGTACAGCAAGTGGCCGTGCATGGTATAGTACAGCAAGGGTGCGGGAAAGGGAAGTGAGGGTGAGGGGAGAGGGTAAAGCACAGCATAGTCAAGTATGGCGTCACGCAGGCAAAACCATGTATACATAGCCGTCAATAGCATAGTCATGTGCAGCAAAGGGGCGGGAAAAGGAAGCGAGGGTTAGAAGTGATGTGAGGGTGAAGAGGATGGGAGAAGGCAAAGAACAGCATACCCAGCATAGTATTGCATAGCCATGTGTAGTATAGTATAACAAGGGGTGGGAAAGGGAAGTGAGGGCGGGGAGGAGTGATGTGAGGGTGAGGAGGGGGGAAAAGGGGAGGGGTAGAGCATAGCATGGCCGTGTATAGCACATATAGCAAGGGGTGGGTAAGGCAAGTGAAGTTGATGAAGGGGGAGAGGAGAGGAGAGGAGAGGCAGGGTAGAGCATAACATAGCCGCGTATATTACAGTATCGCAAGGGCGGAAGGGAAGTAAGGGTGAGGAGGAAGGAAAAGATGAAGGGGATTGTAAAGCCTAGCATAGCCGTGTGTCAATCAATCAATCAAACCGAATTTTATTTTCGCTTCAGACAATACATTGCATTGTCACTGCGAAAATAGGGAACCAGAGAAAAAAGCTGCGCTTGCGCAGATTGACTGCGCTCTGGTCACCCGTACAGCAGCCGTGACAGGACGAAGCATTTAAGCAAGTCTATATAGTCACAGTATATGCAATGCTGTTACCAAAAATAGTTATATAATCTACGATGTTGTATTAAAAACATCAATGTTTTAATTTACAATCACATTAGTAAAACAGGCTACTGTAAATATACAAACATGAGTAGTTCCAATACATTTACATAAACAGGTATAAACAGATAGTATAGTACAGCAGAGGGCGGGAAAAGGAAGTGATGGGAGGAGAAGGGGAGGAGGTAAAAGAGAAGAGTGAAACGAGGTGGGGAGAGGGTGATACTGCATTAAATATGAAGCTTTCCTTTGCCACCATGGCCACCGAGCAGGGTGCACGTTTGGAACGAAAACAAGCGTGCCCGTGAACGCCAGCGTCGCCGAAGGGCAGGCGAATCACTGCTCCGCACTTCCTACAGCTTTCTCGTTTAATGGAACTACATTTATTTGTCATGACTTCAAGACTTCATGTTCCAGCTTCACTAACATGTCTGGTTTATATATCTGTGCGGACATTTCTGAGGCACTCAAAAAAGATTTGAAAAAGTCAAATGATGTCAATACGGCAAAAAAGAGAGAGAAAGCAAGAATGGCGGCGAATCGTTCTGAAGGGAGCTGTCATAGCTCGAAAAGCATTCAAGGAAGAGGAACAGCGAAGCTAAACGGAAAGATGAGCTTGTGGGTAATGGTTCACACTTAAAAGTGCTAACACGAAGCGCTAATTCGAAGCGCTCGGGTTGTACCCCTTTTTTTTTTTTGTCCCAGTCGTGCTAGCGCTTTGAATTCTTTTAAGTATGAGGAACAGCTTCATAGTAGTAGACATGTGTTATTTCATTACATTATTCCAACCACGGACAGTCAATGCCAGCCACTTCTTGTTGTATGGGAGAAAATACGATAGGCTTCAGAAAAACTGAACACGCTTTCTAAATTAAGCAATGTTGTAGTGCAGATTTCTTGATAATGTTTCATTGAATAGCTTGCATATAATCACTACTGGTTTCCCTGATTTTTATCTCGGATTTTTTTCTGCTTGGACGCGAACAAAAAAACTGCCGCGGTTCTTAGGTCCTTCCTAAGAGGCATCAAGGTGAAATCCTGTCACCTTCCTTGCCCCTTTGTTGAACCCTTCCTTGAAATTTTTAGATGCGAAGCAGCTTTTGCGCGGGGCTGTGTCCGGCGGTGGCGTCCGCGCTCCACTGCGCATGCGCCTACTCTCGCGCGCTCGCGCCAAGGAGTCTTCCTCTTGTTCTTCGACCGCCTTGATGTGTGCAGAGCGCGCGCTCGCGCCAAGGAGAAGTCTTCTTCCTCTTGTTCTTCGACCGCCTGTGCCCGGGCTGCCGTAGGCTGCCCTCGCTTGGCGTAAAGCAGACAAAACCATGTGTGCTGGCACGCGCTAGCGCGTTAGGGCCTGTGTAAGGGGCTGGTTAAGACGCTGTGGCCTCTCCCCTTACACTCTGTCAGCAATCACGTGGTGGCGTCGGGGAACGAGGTTCTGCAGACGCGCGATGAACGCGCGTGGCGTGAACGCGCGATGAGCGCCCGTGGCGTCTACTATGTGTCTTTGTCCGTGTGTTCTTTAGCGCTGCCTTAAACAAGTCCGACGATGAACCAGCTCGCCCAAACCAAAGTTTTGCTAGCTCCAACAAGAGTTCGGGACGAGTAACAGCAACAGCAACTACAGTGAATTCATGCTGCGCTCCACTTGCAAGGACGCGTTAACATCGGGCAAGGTGCCCGTGATAAACGAAACTTTAAGTCTACCCATGTGCTGCTTCGCATCCCCACATGGTTCCCTTTAGTGGGAGATGGTCTAATTTTTTTTATCTTCTTTTCGACGAGGCGCGCGGGTGGTCATGTGACTTTAGGCCCAGTGACGCGTACGGCTTTATTGATGCTGTCGTTGGTGATGATGATGAATTTTAGCTCAGCCCTTTGTAATGGTTTGGCAGCATTGTACCAACCACTCCATGCGTAATTCACATTGTGTGACGCCTGACGCAATTCTAAGCCTATGCCGCGCAATACTATACATCTGTTAACGTGACTTCTTGCCTGAAATGACGACATGGGGTCTTTAGGGTTCCAAGCACTGGCTTTCCTCTGTGGTAGCACATTTGTTTGTCATGGAGAATACATATCTTCTATTCAGGCCCGAACCACGATTTCTATTTATCTGATTTTTATTCAGGTCACGTGGGTTTTTGTATCGCATATGGATACCAGGCACACGGCCTAAGGGAGATCGAAACTAGCAGCGAAAAGTCAGAGTTAGATAAGTTGCCCACCTAAGCGGCCGGCTTTCATATTTGGGGATTTCCTCAAGCAAATCTTTTTGATGGTGTGCAGTGCCACAACGGTTAGTGTTAGAGTGGTGTCCCCTTCAAGCGCCGGCACATGACATTGTCGCACACCAATAGGCCTGTTGACAGAAAAAAATATCACTCGGAAGCTAGCTTCTGCTTGCGGTTGATGGTGATGGTGATTGATGGTGATCGTGAAAATGTGAGTGCTATAACTTTAGAGCGGGTAGCTGGACTTCTTGGAATACTTATTCATTTCCAGCGTTAAGTAGAAATAAGAAAAAAGACGGAGTCATAGACAAAAGTTCAATAGGAACGCGTGCTGTATCTGCCTTGCTGCACTGCTGCAGCATCTGCCTATATGCCTTGCTGCAAAAAAAGATTTAAAAAAAATGAGCCATATGTTACTTAGGTGGAGTATATGCACTATGGTTGATACTAAGCATTGATCGAAGCAGGAGACCACTTGATTGATGTTTTAACCAAAGAAACAAATATAAATACATTTACCTCTGCTTTGTGCCACTCTTGACGTCAGTACAGCTATGATGAATTTGCCCTAAAATTAGTCCCTTAATGTTATGGAGGGACGGAGCTTCGGACTTGCTAATATTTTACTTAAGGGTGTGCGAATAACGAATGGTTGTTTTCGTGTCGAATACTGAATGGAATTAAGAAAAAAAGGCTAATATCGAATCGAATCTCGAACATCAAACATTTTATTTTCACGTGCTCAATGCTTGCAAGTTTTCATGCGAAAAGATTGGCTGCTTCACATGTTCGAGAGTCACCTTCTATTTAAAAAAAAAAGGATCCCTTACTCTATCGGGAAAAGGGGGGCAAGCGAAGCCTGACTCGTGCGTGAATGATCTATTATTTTTCTTTCTTTTTATCTCATTGCGCAAACTCCCTTCTAACTTTTTCCTTCCTCCATGCCGGTGGTTGGACGTTCACCCACGTGCTTAGCGGCGCAAAAACGACGGTCATGCGTAAAACAATAAAATGCAATTATGAAGGCAACAATGAATGTGCCAACTTGAAATGACTAGTGACCTCGATAAAAGACCAGATTACCATATCAGAAAACGGCAGATTGCCAAGCCCACGATCGAGCAAGCATCAGTTACTGGAAAACAGCGCATAGAAAAACGCGTGTGACTAGCGCACTTTTGACGACCACATTTGTGTACACCTGCATTTCTGTACACTCGCCGGCGCTGGTTTTTTTAGATGTGAAGTATCTTAAGGCGGAGCTCAATCCGGTGGTGGTGGTGGGCGGCGTGACCACCCTTACTGCGCATGCGCATACCCTCTCCACACACCTCCTCTCCCCTTCCCCTCTCCACTTTCTCTCTCCCCTTGCCATCTCCACTTTCCCTCTCCCCTTCCCCTCTCCACTTTCTCTCTCCCCTCCCCCTCTCCCATACCCCTTTCCACTCTTCCTCTGAAACACGGGCTAGACATGCCGAAATTCTCTCCTGCGCAACGCCGCGATGAGCTCGAGCGCATGCGCGTCCCCTCCCCTTCTCTCTCCTCTCCTACGCTGCCCCCCTCTCGCCCGCCTGTCGACCGCGTTCCCCGCTCGCCCTGTGAGAATTAACGGCCAGGCTAGATGGAAGATACGACGCGCGTAGCGTCCCTCTTCGCGTTCCACGACGCGAGGTCGGTAGCATGCCCAACGAACGCCAACGGAACGCGATCGTGCAAGTGCTCCGGCTTCGCATCGCCTCATGGTCCCCTTTAGCGGGAGATGGTGTAATTTTTTATAACTATGCCACAGCCACCCAAATCTGCATAGCGATGACCGATGACATAGCACTGCGGTACAGTCGTTTTTTTTTTTTTTTTTTGTGGGCGAAGAAATGATGATATTAACCTCAGAAAGCAGAAAACTGCTCGAAGAGTTCACAAAGAAACATAACAATCTATCACTGAGTTAATCTTATTCTTGAACGATACCAAATTCTGTTCCTCAGAATTATCTGCAGCACATAGCGTGCATTTTTCAGTGAAAAGATCTGACTCAGTATATATCGTTACATAATCAGCTTTCACATAATATTTTATAACTTTAGTTTTACACACATGACACTGCGGTTGAAATGTTCAAATGAAGTGTACAATGCGATGGTCAGTAAAGCCGGGTAAGTAATGAATCGATTAAAGGACAGAAGGATTAGTTCTGAAATCCAAGTCAAGTGTATTAGAGGAAAATACTGTGATGCGCGTTGCTTGAAGTATTGCTTGGGTTAAATTGAAACCATTACATAAATTTACAAAGTGTTCCGCTTCAGCCGAATGACAATTAACCGTTCCTTCTTTGTTGCTCCAAGTAATGTCCGAAAGGTTGTAATTGGCCGTGACGAATATTTGCGAACTTGGGTATCGCAGAGACATTGCGTACAAACAGTAATGCAAGTCCTCGGAAAAGTTTGAGGAGCAGTGAGGCGGATGGTAACAAGCAGACAAAACAACGGCTTGATATCCAAAGCGAACGCATGCGCATACGAGTTGAAGTGGCAAAGCTTTAAAAATTAGGGGAGAATGATTTACATGATGACTACAGCTTCATGTTCGCTCATTCATGTGGTTGGGTGTTAACGTCAATTTTCCACTTAGGTGGCTGTACCTTCGACCTCACAAAAATAATGCAACATGTTTTTACAGATTAAGTTAGAACACCCGCTTGGCTTTAATTCCCTTGTGTTAAAAAATCAAATGTGTGTGAAGAGGTTTATTGGTCGTTGAAAGACGTAATGGTCGTCAGTGGCAAGCAAGCGAGAAGAAGCGTCCAGAGGCACAGCGGCGATCCGAAACACGAGCCGAGCGAGCCGAGCGTTGGCGATGCTGCTGGATGGAGGCGCATCTTCTTCTTCACAATCGCCCCCGCTGAAAAAGGAGCCATCCTGGCGACCTAAGAAGTTTCAGGTAGAGGCTCATGGTACGGCTTGAGGCGGGAAACATGGACGATGTCACGTCCACGCCGGCGCATGTCATCCGATCGAGAAACTGGCTCGATAAGAAAATTAACTGGAGAGGTTTTCTCCAAGATGGTGTAAGGGCCCTCGTACCTTGGAACGAGCTTCGAGGAGAGTCCCGGAGTCTGGTATGGGACAGAGAGCCATACGAGAGACCCTGGGGCATAGCTAGGGTCTGGAAGGGAAGTGCTGCGGTTTTCTTTCTGTCGCTGCTGCTCTTGCGAGGTAAACGTGCGGGCGAGTTGGCGGCACTCTTCGGCTTGTCGAGCAGCTTCGGAGACAGGTGGACACTCGGAAGCATCAGGACGGTAGGGAAGTAGGGTGTCAACAGTATGTGAAGGCTCGCGTCCGTAAAGGAGAAAAAAAGGCGAAAATCCGGTAGTTGTTTGTATCGCGGTGTTGTATGCGAATGTTACATAAGGGAGAACACGGTCCCAGTTGCTATGGTCAGATGCGACGTACATCGAGAGCATATCACCCAGGGTGCGGTTAAACCGTTCCGTGAGCCCGTTAGTCTGCGGGTGGTATGCTGTGGTTGTCCGATGAATGACGTGGCATTCCGAGAGCAGAGCTTCGACGACCTCGGACAGAAAAGCGCGGCCTCTGTCACTAAGGAGCTCTCGAGGGGCGCCATGTCGAAGGATAAAGTGACGTAAAATGAAAGAGGCGACATCCCGAGCGGTAGCGCTAGGCAAAGCGGCAGTTTCGGCGTAGCGTGTCAGGTGGTCGACAGCCACGATAATCCACCGGTTGCCATCTGCGGTCATTGGAAGGGGACCGTAGAGGTCAACGCCGACGCGATCAAATGGCTTGGCAGGGCATGGAAGCGGCTGCAATGCGCCGGTCGCACGTAAAGGTGTCGATTTGCGTCGTTGGCAGTCAGGACACCACTGCACGAATTTCCGCACAAAATTGTACATGCCGCGCCAGTAATAGCGATGGCGAAGGCGCTCGTATGTCTTGAACACCCCGGCATGGCCACATTGCGGATCGTCGTGAAGAGAGGCGCATACTTGTGATCGCAAGCTGCGTGGAATGACCAGTAGCCATCGGCGGCCATCGGCAGCGTAGTTGCGGCGATGAAGCAGTTGATCGCGGATGGTGAAATGGGAAGCTTGACGACGGAGGGATCGAGATACAGGAATGGTGGATGTTCCACATAGATAATCAAGAAGAGAAGCGATCCACGGGTCACGACGTTGTTCGGTGGCAATGGAGTCGAGATCGAGAGATGACAAGGGGTGGACGCATGTGGTTGCGCACGCTGGATCTGGCAATAAAAGGTGAGCGGGAGAGAGCGTCAGCGTCAGAGTGTTTGCGTCCGCAGCGGTATACGACGCGTATGTCGTACTCCTGGATGCGAAGTGCCCATCGCGCTAGGCGGCCAGAAGGGTCCTTCAACGTGGCGAGCCAGCAAAGCGCGTGGTGATCGGTTACTAGATCGAACGGGCGGCCGTATAAGTACGGCCGGAACTTTCCAAGCGCCCACACCAGAGCCAAACACTCTTTTTCAGTCACGCTGTAATTCGTTTCGGCTTTCGTCAGCGTGCGACTAGCGTAGGCGACGACGTATTCGGAATAGCCGGGCTTTCGTTGAGCGAGGACAGCGCCAAGCCCGACCCCGCTGGCGTCTGTGTGTACTTCGGTAGGAGCCGTCGGATCGAAGTGACGAAGAATAGGTGGAGAGGTGAGCAGGCGGCGCAGTGTAGCGAAGGCTACGTCACATGCAGAGGACCAGGAGGAGAGGTTCACGTCGCCGCGAAGAAGCTGGGTTAACGGTGACATGGTGGATGCAAAATTGCGAACAAAGCGCCGGAAATAGGAGCATAGACCTACAAAACTTCGAAGTTCCTTCATGGTCGTGGGCTTAGGGAATTCCGCGACTGCACGAAGTTTTGCAGGGTCAGGTAATACGCCCTGTTTGGACACGATGTGGCCTAAGATGACGAGCTCCCGGGCAGCGAAGCGGCATTTCTTGAGGTTAAGCTGAAGGCCAGCGTTGGTCAGACAAGTCAAAACGTGCCTGAGGCGACGGAGGTTTGTAGGGAAATCATGGGAGAAAACCACGACATCGTCGAGGTAACACAGGCACATAGACCACTTTAGACCACGTAGCGTATTATCCATAAGTCGTTCAAACGTAGCAGGCGCGTTACACAGTCCAAAGGGTATGACGTTAAACTCGTATAGGCCATCAGGTGTAATAAACGCAGTCTTCTGGCGATCGGCTTCAGCCATAGGAACTTGCCAATAGCCAGACCGCAAGTCCAGTGACGAGAAGAATTCTGCTCCGTGAAGGGTGTCAATGGCGTCGTCAATGCGCGGCAAAGGATAGACGTCCTTGCGGGTTATCTTATTCAGACGACGGTAGTCCACGCAAAACCGGATAGATCCATCTTTCTTACGCACCAATACGACAGGAGACGCCCAGGGACTGTGCGATGGTCGAATAACGTCTCTACGAAGCATGTCTTCGACTTGGTTGTTAACGACGCGGCGCTCTTCAGCGGAGACGCGGTATGGTCTTTGACGCAGCGGCTGGTGTAAACCGGTGTCGACGTAATGTTGTACTTGCGACGTGCGGCCCAGTTGAGGTTGCGACACATCGAAAGAATTCCGGAACTCGTGCAGAAGAGCAAGTAGGTCAGCGTGTTCGGCAGGGGTGAGGGTATCGGCGATGGCACTGGAAAATATATCACTGGATGACTCCCCGAGTGCCGACAGGGCATTTGGTGGGTCGCAGCAGTCATCCGGGACGTCAACCAAAGACGAAGAGTCGAGATCTTCCACGCGGCCGAGACATTCGCCTGCAAGCAGCGTGACAGGTGCAGAGAGCGGATTCAAGACGAATATATTGCTGCTGCCGGCGGCGATGTCAATCGTTGCGAAAGGTAGCGGCAGAGCTCTACGACTCGTGAAGACATCGGACGGCGTGAAAAAGACTGGAGCGTCGGTGTGGGCGTTGCAGGAAACAGGGACCAGTGCGAAAGTGCCAGGCGGAATGTCGGTATCCTCACGAACGAGCAGCTTGGGCGGCTGATGAAGAGCGTCAAGTAATGGGGCGTCACACAATGGGGAAAACTCAACTTCGGCGCGTGCGCAGTCGATGACGGCATTATGGCGGGATAGGAAGTCCCACCCGAGGATGACGTCATGCGAACAGGCAGAAAGGACAATGAACTCAACGATGTACAGATTGCCTTCAATGACCACTCTTGCAGTGCAGGCTGCGAGAGGGGTCACTTGCTGCGCGCTTGCGGTGTGGAGCGACAGTCCCGAAAGCGGCGTCGTTACCTTTCGTAATACACGGCAGAGATTAGCGGCTATGACAGAAACGGCGGCGCCGGTGTCCACAAGGGCAAAAGTACGAACACCTTCAACAGTTATGGCGACCACGTTAGTTGGGGAGGAGTGAGGGCTTGGACAGTTCGGAGATGGCGCAGTTCTTGCCTCTTGAACTGCGGCGTTTAGTTTTCCTGGTCGGAGGGTCCGGGCCGGCGACGCATGGGGGACGGCGATCGCCGCCGAGGAGATGGTGAGCGCTGCGGCTGGAAGTCAGGGCGGTGAGTAGGGGCATCGCGCGGTGATGGGCCAGGAACGTATTGGAGGAAGGGCTGGCTTCCGGCTTGCGACGACCGGGCACGGTCGCCGAAAGTTTGGGGGCGACGGCGGCAATAGCGGGCGACGTGTCCAGGAGTGTAGCAGGCGTAGCAAATCGGTCGATTATCAGGCGTCCTCCATGGATTGGCGATTGTCGGTGCTGCCCAAGTGGAAGGATAGACAGGCGGTTGCGTGGGCTGCGAGTGCGTAGTGTAAGGTGGTTGCGGAAGCCTACGCAGAACGTCAGCATAAGTGAGGGGCGCGGCTACAGGCTGCACGGCTTGCGCATATAGGCGACAGGAGCGGCCACAGGCTCCGATGCACGCGCGTAGTGAACAGGGCTGGATGGAGGCGGCTCGCGGCGCGCAAGGGGAACAGCGTGGGCAACCTCCTCCGAAATAACAGTGCGGAGCGGGGTGGGCAGACGGGTGGTAGGCTCGTGAGTAAAAGGCATTAAGGAAAGTTGGCGGGCAACTTCCTCGCGGACGAAGTCTCGAACCTGCTGAAGCAACGTCGAATGGTCAGGCATGGTGTCGAGACTGCACAGCGACTCGCCACCCCGTGGAGGCTGCCGAGTCAGAGCGCGCTGCTTCTTCAGCTCGTCGTAGCTCTGACACAAGCTGACGACTTCTGAAACTGTGCCCGGATTCCTAGCCAAGAGCATTTGGAATGCGCCATCGTCAATGCCCTTCAGGATTTGTTTGATCCTGTCAGCTTCGGGCATGGTGTCGTTGACACGTCGACAAAGGTCGACGACGTCCTCAATATAGCTTGTGAAGCTTTCTCCAGTCTGCTGTGAGCGGACGCGCAAGCGTTGCTCTGCGCGCTGCTTGCGGACAGCTGGTCGACCGAATACTTCAGAGCAGGACGTCTTGAAGACGGTCCATGTGGGGATGTTCTGTTTGTGGTTGTTGTACCACAATTCGGCGACGCCAGTGAGATAAAATATGACGTAGCCTAGCTTGTCGGGGTCATCCCACTTATTATGCGCGCTCACCAGTTCGTAGTGGTCAAGCCAGTCTTCCACGTCGGTCTCATCTGCACCGCTGAAGACCTTTGGGTCCCGGAGCCGAGGAAGCCCGGTGCAGGTGACGGACAGGGACGAAGGCGCCGGTGGGTTTGCGTGGTCAGTCATGATCGGCGGTAGCGTCCGGCTACGCAGCTCCAGGGTGTAGCGACGGGGATGAACAGCACCCTCCACCAAATGTGAAGAGGTTTATTGGTCGTTGAAAGACGTAATGGTCGTCAGTGGCAAGCAAGCGAGAAGAAGCGTCCAGAGGCACAGCGGCGATCCGAAACACGAGCCGAGCGAGCCGAGCGTTGGCGATGCTGCTGGATGGAGGCGCATCTTCTTCTTCACATGTGGCTTTTTTTAGATTGATTTTAAAACTATTCAATCTTTAGAGACACCCTCTTACTTCGGCATTTTATTGTTTTGCGCTTCACATCATACCCGACAATTATATTTGGCACAACTGTTAACCTAATGTGTGTCAACTCTCTGGGAAATTCTAAAAGTTCTTACTTTTATGGACGTGCACCGGAAAAAAAATTTATTAGAGCATTATTGAACAATGCACCATATTTGCGATTTTTTTCTCTTAAAATAATGGCCTCTAAATTGCAAAATAACAACGTTGTGTAATCTCACGCTATTCATGGTATGAGAAGAAAACATTTTGAGACGAACAGCTACAATAATTTTTTGTAGGATCTCGTGAAAATTATAAGGCAAAAATTTTTTCTCGAAACTGAGGTTGGTGACGTGGCCCTGGGGACAGCAAAATATATTTTTTGAATGGCGGCGAACTTTCCTGAAGGAAACTGTCAAGCATTTAAGTAAGAGGAACAGCGAAGCAAAACGCAATGATGGGCTAGTTGGTAATGGTTCATACTTAAATTCAATGCGCTAATACGAAGTGCTAATTCGAAGCGCTCGTGTTGTGCCCGTTTTTGTCCCCGTCGTACTAGAGCTTTGAATATTTTTAGGTTTCAAGAACAGCTTCATAGTAGTAGATATGTGCTATTTCATTGCATTATTTTAACCACGGATAGTCAACGTCAGCCACTTCTTGTTGCATGGGGGAAAATACGGTAGGTTTCACAAATATTAACCACACTGTTCAAAATTATCTAAAGTTGTAGTGCAGATTTCTTGATAATGTTTTATTGAATAGTTTGCATATAATCTCTTCAGGTTTTCCTAAATTCATCTCGGTTTTTTTTTTTCCTTTTTTTTCTGCTTTGACGCTAACATAAAAACTGCCGCGGTCCTTAGGTCCTTCCTAATAGACATCAAGGTGAAACCCTTTCACCTTCCTTGCCCCTTCGTTGAAACCCTCCTTGAATTTTCTTTTTCTCATCTCTTTAGGCCCAGTGAAGCAAATGGATTTATTGTCGTTGCGGCTGATGATGATTATTGTGAATTTTAGCTCAACCATTTCTAATGGGATGGCAGCATTAAACCACCCACTCCCCAATACTACCGCTGTTAACGGAACTTCTTGCCCGAAATGACGACATAGGGTCCCTTCAAAAGCCTTTTCAAGCGCGGGTTTTGCTTTGTGGCAGAATCTTTGTTTGACACGGAGAATATATGGCTTCTATTCAGACTCAAACCGCAATTTTTATTGATCTCATTTTTATTGAGCTCACGTGGGTTTTGGTACCGCATATGAATACCAGGCACGGCCTAAGGGAGGTCGCTACAAAAAGCAAAAGGACAGAGCTAGATAAGTTGCGCACCTAAGCGTCCGGCTTTCATATTTGGGTATTTCCTCAAGCAAATCTTTTGATGGTGTGCAGTGCCACGACGGCTAACGTTAGAGCGGTGTCCCTTTCACGCGCCGGCACGTGACTTTGTCGCACACCATCTCGGCAGTTGACGGAGAAAAAAATCACTCAGAAGCTAGTTTCTGTCTGCGATTGATTAATTACCACTGCTCTTAACGAACGTAGTGCGTGTAACTTATTTTAGGGGCGAAGCTCCTTAAGGCGGCACCCGTTCGTCCCTCGTCGTGCTCGTAGTAGTGAGTAACAAGTCTTACCCTTTGACCTCCAAGGTGGTGCCGGTGGGAGATTTCTCCTGTGCGTTGTTGAACAATAAAAAATTCGCAGCGTGCGCGTTAACTAAAAGCCGAATTCTTCTGTCTCTGTAGAAGTGTAAGTGTTAGCTAAAAGCCGACTTCTTCTGTCTCTCATTCCCATTAGCAGCCATTGTTTACCTCCAAGGTAGTGCCTGGTGAGATTTCTCCTGTGCGTGATTAAACAATAAAAATTTTGTTCAAAACGCCGTTGATTGATGAAATAAACCAACGAAAGACGCCAGATGTTTTGTAAAAACAAAACGAAAGAACGCCAGATGTTTCTAAAGCAAAACGAAAAAGACGCCAGCTGCTTAACGAAAGACGCAAGGTGTTTTCTAAAGCAATGGTTTTCTAAACAATGAAAATTCACAGCGTACATGTAAAATTAAAGTGAGCTGCAAGTCGTCATAACTCATCGAACCTTTAGTATAAACGCGCCCGATCTCACGTCGGTGATGATGTACTGGGCAGAATTCACGGAAGATTCACGGTTTACCGATGAACCTCCGCAGCTTCGCCCACTCATCATCATTCACTCCGTGGATATGCTGTTTTTTTCGGGCGACATGGTGCTATGGGCCGCACCGTCGGGTAGGAGTTGATGCGCTTGTCTCCTCGCCCTTTCGATCTGTGTTCGCAACCTTGGTATCTCATGTCCTGGTGAATCTACCGCCAAGTTTATGTACACGATGGAAGAGTATGTACACCTACCCTTTTACCCTATTCTCTATTGTGCCAATTGAGAGCTATGTGCGTTTGTTGTTATGTTGATCAGACTTCTCCTGTTCGCCCTATGCGAAAGTGTAAGTTTTTGCGATGTACAATGGTGAAAATGTGAATGTATACCTGAACGCTGATATGTCACGCATAATTATGCTCTGTACATAGTGTAAATAAATTTTTTCTAAACAGTACAACTATGGAGTACATTATGGAATAGCCAGAAAGTACTTAAGAAAGGGCTTGCTGCTCTGCCAGTACTCTAAATCGCGTTCCACTGGGGCAGTTGCATATAGCTCTCCCTTTGTAGAGTACATGATACTCTAAATCGTTCACCTTTTATTCTAAGCACAGAGAAATAACATAAACAAAACGAAATATGTTCTTTCATAAGGCTATGGTTCATATTCCAGACATTTCGTAGGAGGTAAGGGCTATAAATTTAAAGGGGTCATGAAACGAAAATGAAACTTCCCGGTTGCAATTTTCCCTGATTTAATACGGATTAGACATACCAATTCCGAAATATTTCGGCACAATATCCATTCTGTAATTAATGACACCCATTTGAAATCACAATTCTTTGGAGATCGCTAGCGACCATGCGCGACCGTCGGCCGCTAAAAGCACTAAAATGTGACGTCAGTGATACGTCATGTTAAAAGTTAAAAAGAGAGCGTTCGCTTTATTTTGCTCTGAAGTAATATAATTATAGGATACTAAAAAAAGAAAAAGCAGCAGAGCTATTTTGGCGCTCTGAGTTCTAAGCTGTACAATCACAGTGAGCGATCTGCTCGGTTCCGCTTTCAAGTACATCCGGGCTCTTTCACGTGTGTATCCATGCCTTCCCGTCGGTTTGCTGGGCTCGGTCGGTGCAGTCAGTGCAGCGTCGCAAGTTGTGTTCTCTCTAGTTCTACTGTGTGTTCTCGGTGGCTTAGTCCTCGCTATGCCAACTGTGTGCGTCGTCAGACAGTGCCGCACAACTTATGAAAGTGCAAACAACGTTCGCTTTCACAAGCTGCCCAGCGAGCCACAGAAAGCAGTGTGGCTTCGAGCTATCAACCGCGATGGCCCCGATGGTCTGGGCTCAGAGAGTGGTTTCGTGTGTTCCGACCACTTTCTGCCAGAAGACTACCAAACCAGCCTCAATGTCCTTCGGAGTCTCGGTTTGGACACAAAAAACGCTCGCCTCAAGCGTGACGCCGTACCGACGCAGAACCTCTTGCTCGACGCACCACCGAAAAAGCTCAGGAGGTGTGAGGTCATGGTCGAGGCTTCCGCTAGCGCAGGTTTTTCCACGTGGTCTCGATACAGGTGCCTCCACGGCGCAGGCTTCTTCACCGTCGTCGCCGCTGCCGCTGTCTTGCTCTGACGATGGCCGGTCTCGCACCCGCATGGGTGCGTCGGCGTACGGCTCAAAGCCTAACAGCCGACTCCGCTCTAGCAGACGACGCTGTAGTTCGGGAAGGTCAGCCATCGCCCGCTGTGTGTCCATGATGTTATGGTGTTGCCTGCCGGCACCACAATCTAAACAGTATGATGCTACGAACCACGGTCAACTAAAACTCAAAAACATCGCTGCGTCGCCATGTTTTGTCAACGACAGAGACTTTTCATTGGCTGTCTTAAAATGACGTCAGCTACACAGTTGACTGGAACGTGAGCGGGGAAACCGAAATTGCGCTTTTTTAGTAATTCAGCGAACCCAGACATCAAACGAGTCGATGTATAGTACTAAATGGACGGCCAGGATTCTGAATACACACGTAGTTGAAATTTTTTGGAGAGTTGGACTACTGAAGTTTTACGCATCACTTAAGAGAAACAAGAAAAAAACACGGAGCCATAGAAAGACAGAAGGGCCGTAACAACGCGTGCTTATCTGCCTAGCAATTGATTCCTCACGCAACAAGTTAAAAAAAAAAAAGGTCAAGACGTGGCGCCGAGTGTTACTTAGGTGGAGTATCGTATTCTATGGTTCATGCGAAGCATTGATTGAAGCAGGAGACCATTCGATCGATCGCCTTGCGCCACTCTGATGTCAGAACAGCGGCGAAACATGCACCCCAACGTTGGTTGCTTAATGTTATGAGGTAACAGAGTTATGTATTTGGGTAATAATTTAAAGCTTAAATCCACTATTATTTGTTTTTACATATACTGCCGTCTCATTGCGAGACATTGCAGGGGTGGGTACAGAAGTTGCTTGCAAATCAGGCATATCATGAAGCAAATTAGCATACGAAAGAACGCTAAACTGCATGATTTAACAGGCACATAAAAAAGCAAGTTATACAAATGCGCGTATAACAAATCAACAGTGTGTCAAATTATAGGGCTGTGTATCGCACAAACTGGAGATTGTGCAATACTGACCTGGCCAGGAGGTGACAACAGAGGCAACAGAAGTCCCTCAAAGGACGAAGAGTAAACTTACCACGACAAGTATCCTAGCGTTGGTGTGAAAATGAAATAAGGACGGGGCAGTCCCCGCAACAAGCAACTGTACCATGTCCGCCAGGATATGTTAGAGGAGCGTTTCCATATCCTAAAGAGCGACACTGCGGAACTTCCGGTTGACGTCATCGATGAGTGTCACGTCGCTATCTTCTCTGGTTGTGGCAGTAGGGATGCTGGCAAAATAGTGAGGACCGCGAAGCCGCGCGGAGTAGATTACTGGCCCCCTGAGACATGCACTCTAAGTAAAAAAAAAAAAAAAAAGCGTCATTTGACTCTTTTTGGAGAGTTCTGGCTTGCCACGCATATAACTCTCTTTAAAGAGGCACGTCAACTCTCTTTGGGGGTCATTATACTCCCTTCTGAGTCGTGTGACCCACAAGAGATTTAATGTGCTCCTTTAAAGAGAGTCATATACGTGGCAAGTCAGGACTCCCCGAAAGGAGTCACACATACTCTTTTTTTTTCTTAGAGTGCGGGCAAACAACCAAGGCAACAACCACTGACGCTGGCAAGATATCGATACTTGTGCAATGCCAAGCAGAACCTTCTCTTTCATTGAAGTCCAGACCGCGAACAGCCTCAACGATGGTCAATCTTCTGCGATTCGAAGGCAGCCCTGCAATCTTTGCTATCAGCCCTGCGACACGGACCATACGAGCAGTTGGTCTTCGAGGTTAGATATCTCCTCCATACCTCGTTAGAGAAAGGACACCACGTGACATTTAAGTGGCTGCCAAGTCACTGCGGCCTGATAGGCAATGAACACGCCGACACTGCTGCTCGATCAGCTCTTCAAGGTGACAGGATCGAGACGATACCCCTATCAAGGACCGATGCTGCTAGCCAACTTCGAGTGGCTGCACAAGAAATGACTTCCTCCACTTGTAATAAAGCAAGCAGACTGCACAACCACCACCGCCACTGCCCGACCAATTTGCGTCTTCAGACACCTACGGGACTACGCCGAAATGATGCCACTCTGCTTTGCCGTTTGTGGCTAAGAGTGGCTTTCACAAAGTCATTCTCATTTCGAATCCAAATGGCTGACAACCCGTTTTGTGACAACTGTGGTAGCGAGGAGACACTACAGCACATCTTCTGCGACTGTCCTCGCTACAATGCGCAGAGAAAATCCCTCGCAGTCGCTCTTGCTCGCATAGATCCCAGACCGATGACGGCAGAAACCATTCTGGAATGTCGTCCTGAGAGGTCATCACAGGTGAAGGCGACGAAGGCAGTGCTCAACTTCTTGAAGGCATCAGACCTGTACCGTCGGTTATAGACTAACGACGTTAGCATGACTGTGAGATGTGTGTGACTCATTGTGCGTGCGTGCTCTCCTTCTCTCTCTCTCTATCTTTATATTTCCCCCATCCCAGTGTAGGGTAGCATACCGGTCCTTCTAGACTGGTTAAAGGGACACTAAAGGCAAATAACAATTTATGTCAGAGTGAAAGCTCAATGTATGACAACTTCTAAAACGGCAATATTATCAACAGCAGTGCCCTACTTACCGAGAAATTAAGCTGAATGTATCGCATGATGAGCGCCACGAGTGGGACATTTTCGAAGTGATCCCGATGACCTATGGAAGTCGGCCTACAATAAATCACTAGTAATCAAACTAGCAGCAGTAAAAAAAGTACATTCCGAGCATCAAAAGACGTAATAAAATGCTGTTTGTTCGTTTCCGCTTGATTCATGGAAAACAAAACCTCCGTGACGTTGCCATGGGGAACGGCGCGCGTGGTTCAAAGGTTCCGTTTTTGCCGAACTACGCCTCGCCCGTCTCAGTGGTAGTTTCGGGATCGCGTACTGCCGTGCGTGTTTTGCGCGCTCGTGAAAGTCGCTCTGACAGAAAGTTCGACAAAATGCCGCATGCGTGTGATATTGCCGGATGCCCGAATGGTGCACAACGCCAGTGCTGCAGCAAGGAAACCGGTGTGTCTTTTCACTGGGTGCCGCGGAATGAACCCTTACGCTCGAAGTGTCTTAGTGTCATGCCATTGCGCCAGTGTGCTAAACAGTCAAAACCTCTGCGTGTGTGCTCGCTGCACTTTCGTACTGAGGATTACAAGACCAACCGCAACTTGGTGAAGGCTTTGAATGTGCCCATCCGAGCAAGTCTCATGCCGCAGCGCCCGTTGTTGCTACTGTGGGTCCCGCTACTTCCGCTCGGCTGCTACTAGTGTTGGCGGCCGCGCAGTAAAAGCGGGCAACGTTGGGCACGGCAGCAGTGACGTATGAAAGTCGTATTTTCAGGCGGGAGATTTGAAGCGCGCTAACGCGATGCGGACCACTATAAACGTGATTTTATTTCAAAATAAGCACTTCCTTGGCACAAAAGCAGCACTACGAGGTTTCTTGACCGCTATTTCAACAATCAACGTCGACTTAATATTTGCCTTTAGTGTCCCTTTAACATCCCTGCCTTTCCTTTGTCTCCTTCTCCTTCCTTCCTTCCTTATGCTGCCGTATGACGTCATGCACGACGTTTCTGCTTACGTGGCATCGACCGGAACTTCTGCTCTCGCGCTCTTCATGATATGGAAACACGCACATTAGAGCAAGCGGTCCCCCAACCTCTTTTCGATTTTGAGAGTATGGTGAACGGTGACGGGTGTTTTGCCCTACGGTATTATCTCGCATACAATAGCAACAGTGGTTGCTATTGTATGGTGAATGTCACTCTGTCGTCCAGTTTTGCCATATGTTAGTGAAGCGATGAAATCGCAGACAATGCTTACGCACTACGCGACAATTCCCCGGTGGGGAGTTTCAGCCAATCCTTTGCGTTCTTATTTTCACTAAATCATTACTTTTACTTGTTTTTTTTTTCTTTTGTAATATTTTTATTCAATTCTAAGCTATTGGCGATTACTAATTTGTTTATCACCTCAGTGTTCGCCTTCCTAACATATATCGTACTTCCAGTTCCGATGTTATCTTTAGTGCATAAACTACGAGGACCAAGAACCCTGAATGACTTTGAGGTTCACTAGCGGAATTATTTCTTTGTGCTCAAAAAGCATGGCCGCCAATATAATCCAGTGGCGTAGCTAGATACTTATTTTATACAGATAGATACTGTACCCGTCTTATATAGCGGGCGGTTATCCTATTAAGATAACCACCCGCTCAGTGCATCAGCGGCAGCTGGCCCTGAAAAACGCGGCGAGCGGTACAAAACCCTCCGTGAGCTTAATATAAATCAGTTAAAAAATTAAGACACCGTCGCACCAGTGGCGCCAAGCCTGAAGGAACAGGGTAGCTGGACGACCTTCCCTGTTTCTCTTTATTTTTCTCTTTCTTTCAATTTCTTTCGCTCTCTTTTTCGCTTCCTCTTTCTTTCTACGTCATTCGCTCGCTCTCTCTCTTTTATTTCTTTCCCCTCTTTCTTTGACTCTCTCTCTTTCGGTCTTTGTTTCTCTTTCGGTTTTTTTTTCTTTCTCTATGTTTCTCTCTTCCTCTCTAAAGCTTACTTTCTCTCTCTCTCTCTGTACTCGTTCTCTTGTCCATTGGAGTTATTGCATCCCACGCCGGACAAAACGGCGCACGTGTTGTGGGAGCGAAGCAGAAGATGAAGAAGAGGATGAAAAAAAAATGCAAGCCGATTGATGATGATGATAATTGCTGTTCGCACTACCCAGCGTAAAGAAAAACTTAAACAGCTTTACTGTTAAAATCAGGGTTGGAGCTGAAAAAGAAACCAGTCATTCTTGCTGCGTTTTTCCTGCGCTTTCTTCCTGCGCTCTATTAGATGGCTTGGCCGCTAAGCTTCGCAACTATGCGGCGGAGCCAGCAGATTGGGAGGCCGTAGAGAAAATGAGAAAATGGTCTCATTCGAAACATCGAGCCGCGAATTAAGGGGAGTTAAGGTAAACTAAAGGGAATCAATGGCAAATTATGGTGAATTAAAGGTTAATCACAGTTTACTGAGAACGTGAAAATAATTTAATGAGTGTCTCGTGAGAGCATAGGCTTTCGCCTGTGCTCTTCGTTAATTAAAGAGACTAAATTTTTCGAGTGTGACAACCTGCCCACAAAGGCGTGTCTCGATTCAACGACCGCGGCTAACTCTTTCTAGCGTTACCAGAAGCCACACAGAAGTATCAGAAGGCAATAATTACGATTCTTCGCAGTACATGAAGCTTTTAAGCGTGCTTGTCTGCTCTGATATGAGCCACGAAATTGTTCAAAGAAATCCGCGTGCATTTTGCGTAACAGGGACTAAGTTGTAAATAAACTTAGCGGTTACTGACACTGTTATGTGATGCTGCCTTGCTGTCGAAACTAAGGATTGTAGACTCGTCAAGCTGTTCATAGACAGCTTTTTTTATACAGTCTCTCATCCCCCCCCCCCTTCCCCTCCTCTTCCCCCCTCTATGCATAAATGTAAAGCCTGGCAAATAAACAATTTCAAGTTTGATTTAAACAATTTATTGAGGGACAACCCGGCTATTTGCGCCTAATACACTCATGTCCTCATTGTTTGACTTACTATACGAAGTGTATTAGGTTCGGCAGCCACTTTAACAGGTCACTCATCACGGTAGAAATCAAAGAAAGTGTCCCCCGACTCCGCATAAATGGCGAACAGGAATCTCTTTGAGAAAAAACATGCGCATTCGTGCTACCGTCGGGTACTGTTGTACACAACCAACTTCGAAAACTACGCAGATTCAAGTGCGGTGATTTCACGCGCTAATTTTCTATCTGAGTATGCATATAATGAGACTCTAGAGTTGAGGAACCCTTCTGAAAGGTTTGCAGTCCCATAACGGCTAAGCGCAAGGCCAGAAGCGTGCCTTTACCTGCACCAGGTGGTACTTCGGTTGTGTCTCTCCCACAAGAAAGGGGGGGGGGGGGGCGTAGAGAGGGGTAGATGTATAGGGACCGCTTTCGAGACAAGAACCACCCATAAACTACTGAGAACCATGACAGGAACACCCATTAGAAAGTTTATTGTGTCCTATGCTCTGCGAGGCTTTGAACCCAATATCATCCACACGAGAGGGGAATGGCCAAAGAATAGGCGAGCCGCTTTATTCTGAAGACAACGAAGTTACACAAATGCAGCAACAAAAGTACCTTCTTCGGGATCCCCGCATATCGTTATTGCTTCAGGCCACAACCGGAGCCCCGCTGCGCGTGCGCAGCTGGAGGAGTGGACGCATTGATGCTTTCGATGCCGACCTCGCCTTCACACCAGCCGTCATGGTCGACGTCAGGACACCCATAAGGCAGTCCTCCGACTGGAATCCCCCGAGACGCGATGAAAATAGGGCACTTGAAACAGTGTCATCTCGACGCCGAAGCACCCTGGACTAGGCCCCGAGAAGACGCCTCGAGAGAGAGGGGGGTCCTCGTAAACAGCCAGAAGAAGCCTTGGGACAAAAGAGAAGCAAGCCCGAGGGCCCGCTACGGCAAAGAAGCGGCCCACGAAGTCGTTGAGCCCGCTCCTGTTTTCGCGTGCTTTTCGTGCGTTTTCCCACTGAGCCGCGGAAGTGAAGCGGGGGCCGGCGGGAGGAGGGGGGGGGGCGCACACGCGTGCCACCCGGAATCGCTGGGGCCAATATTTGCGCGCCCGTGGCCAATTCCGCCGAACGGCAGTCCCGCTCTCTTATTTTTTTATACGCGCACGCACCGCGCTACGTCTTCTTCCCCCCCGCTCCTCCGCGAATATGCGCGCCCAATGCAGCCTTGAAACATTTACAGCGGACAATAAAAGCGGAGCCTTCATCTTCTTACGGCACCCGTCTCCGCGGAGAGCGCCGTCTTTTGCATCCGAGCGCGGCCGCCGCTGAACGAGCAGAAGAGGCCGCCGCGAGTCTTTTACACGGCCAAATGGATGTATCGGCGCAGAGCGCCGGTTGGGATTTTAGCGCTGTGGGCTAGAAGGAGTCGAGAGAGGGGGGTTCTTGATACGCCCAGCACATTTCTTTTTTTCTTTTTACTCGCGGCTCCATGTGCCATCAGCCCAGGCCGTTTCACTAGAGCGGGGCTCTCGCGATCGCTGATGCGCTCTCTAACGATTTGTTTCAGCCACTGGCGCTTCCCCTAACGGAGCCGGCGCGCCAGAGCGCTCGACACGCGGGGACAGCCCGCCGGATTAGGCAGAGCGACCCCTTTTGTAATTCGCTTGCCGCTCTGCTCTTCCGAAGCGCTGTTCCGATGCCAAGTGGCTGCGGTACCCTCCCCAACCCCGTCAGCGAACGTCTCTGCCCCTCTTGTTGTGTCGTGCGTTCTTTTTTCCATTTGTTTCTGTTTTCAAATTGTTTAATGTAGTGTGCACATTTTGCACAAATGTGTTCGGGTGGACACGTATGTCCAATGGCTTTCCATTGTTTGTCGTATCATTCTCACCAAAAGACTCAACGGCCAAATATATATATTTTTTTTTTCAAATAAAATCTTTCAGTTGAAGATCAGCGCTTGTCCCGTCCCTCTTCTCTTGTGTGCCTTGTCAATCTCGTGCGCTGCGCAAAGATGGATAAGTTCCAACTCGCCCGCCTATCAATCCTACTACAGACTTTCAGTGCTTCCAATTAAGTAAAAAGAAGATAAGTATATTTATCTCTGATCACTATTATTCTCGGGGCATGTAAGCGTTTCACGCATAATCGGCACGCTATAAGTATGGTTGCATACACTTGAAGTAGTGGACAGAATTGCTGCGTCAATACTTTCCAACGGTTCCCTCGGAAATCCCGTTTAGGTGAGTCAAATCAAACAGCGTTTGCTAAATCAAGCGATCCTTCAAGGATTTCGCATTTGATACTCTGCTGAGACACGAACTTGCAATGTCACCAATGTGTTGTTGTACGCTGTCAGGCTGTAACCGAGCGGAGCCCATGCCCTCAGCAGCCCATCACGCAATATAAAGTAAAGAAGAAGAAAAGAAAATCTGCTCCGTTTGTCAAGTTTGGCCTCAACTTCTGGAGTGTATTACTTTCATTTCAACGGGCACGGAGTACGGGACAGGAGGGGAAAGTAACAAAGTATATTGCTTTACCGGAGCAGCTTTCATTAATGAAGGGAGGACCGTCGGCTTCTGATCTCGTTTTTCTACGTCATTTGTACCACTGAGATGACTTGGCACAAAGACCGTGCGACTACACTCAAAGAAGGATATGTCTCTACTGAACGGTTGCTTCGCCATATTGCGCGACAGAAGCCGCCGCTGTACTGTCATCCCAGTGGGCAGGCACTCCCCCACAGTAACCACAGCTTCACTACCAATGGCGCCTTCTTCTTCTTTGTTTCTTTTCTCTCGTCGTTCCTGAGTAGGCAGTATGCCGCAACAGCTGTACGCGGAGCAGTTTGTTCTGGCCGGACACAGCACTCGCAGAAAGTGGCCAGGTTGCTACAGGAGATCGACGACCCGCGGCTCCTCACTGCAGCAACAGAGGACGAAAGAAAGCAAGGACAACGTTCCTCGGTTCTAGGCCATCAAATTTTGAAACGTGCGGTGACAAATCGCATTCCACTGCACCAATATCTCTTACGAGCTCTAGCTATAGGTGCAGGACAACGCACCCATTTGGTAACGCATCGGTATAGAACTTATTCGTGTATGTGTCTTAAATAAAACAATGTAGGCGGGAGAACGACCGCTGCCGTAGCGCATTTGGCAGAGAATCGGACGCCTTATCCGAAGGTTGTAGGTTCGATCCCCTTCCATTTATGTCTTAATTACTATCCTGCAGTTAAAAACAAATGCTCTCCCCTATGCCTTCCTTGGCTTCTAAAGGCAACTTTAGTTGAAAGGAATTACCCGCACAAGGCGCTCAACAAGGCAGACAACCAAGCGAGTAAATTAGATGGGAAATCAGCACTATATATAGCTAGAAGAGACCCTCAAGTGCAGTCCAACCAGCTGCTAGCAGTTCTAACAAAATACTCAAACGCGCTCCCAAACATAAATAATATCCCCTGCAAGTATTACCGAATATTAGCAAGCAACGAGCGCCTCACAAAAGCGTTTCCCGGAGCACCAGGGGTAACCTATCACCGTAACAGAACCTTTAAAGACATGTTAGTGCACGCAAAACTAAATCCTCATTGTACCGCCCACATAACGGCTTGTTCTCGTCCCAGGTGTAAGACTTGCAAACACCTTCAAAATGATAGAGTTAAAAGGACTGAAAGTGGTTACGTCCGTCATCTGAAATCTAATTTTACTTGCCCTAACTGAAACGTTATTTTAAGCTCGAATGTTCACTTCGTCACAAGGAATACATTGGCAAAACAGGACAGCCAATTAATGTTAGATTAAATGGGTATCGTGCGGACACGGCGAAGAAATTACCGAAATCAGTGGCGGAGCATTTTAATGAGGCAGATCACGGCTTCGATGAACTCAGTCTTTCTGTACTTCAGTCAAACTTCCGGGCCCGAGAGACAGAAAATATTCAGAGTTGTATCTTATGCACATGTTTAATACACTCCAACCAACCAGGTATAAATGTTTCCAAGGGCGCTCTTAGTAGATGTAGATAGTAGATGCACAACGAGAGCCAGTCAGACTGAAGCCCTTTTATCTAAGAATTTTGAATTGTTCTGAGCATGAAATTCTCATGTTCAGTTGCTGTTAGCGGGTATAACCCCGGACACAGGAATGATTGATTGGTAAGCACCACGGACACAGGAAGGATTGATTAAACACACAAGGCACAAACTTACAATAATTTTATTTCAGAATAGTGTGACCATCTTTATACACTTATACTCTACATCACATCATAACGCATCACCTAAAAGGTTATTTGTACAGGTGTGCAACAACTCTTTTGCTGACAATGCAAATGATGGTTCACTGATGCACCTATCTTCTAACTTTGCGATATGCGTTTCTATAATCAAACGTCTCGTTTCATTTCTGATCCTTGCAACGACAGCGCACTCTTCGAGCATATGTCTGCATCCGTAATCACTGCAATGTCATCACCCGTGAATGAGATTGTTTACGTAATAATTCGTAAACAAAGATGACGGGGCGGCAGCGCTCAGGGGAAGTTGCAGAAGAAATAACTGGAAAAACGAAGTTTTCTTTTCGCCTTATTTTCGCGTTATCCGACACCTTGGCTGATATGACACTTTCAATGGCAGTTCTGTGCTCTGAAGACACGTTCTGAATATGTTTTTATATTTTGGGGTGTTCGAATATTTCGAATAGTAAAGGTGCCTTTCTGATCGAAGCGAATACCAAACCATTCGAATCGAATATTCGGAAGAGCAATTATTTTTGGGCGAGTTGCTTTTGCATAGCAGACCACTAAAGCGCCCAATAAGTAGGGGTGCGCGAATATTCCAAGTTTCGAATATTCGCACACCCCTACTTATTATCACACCGGACTATTTGTTAACATAGCAGTAAACTTGATCATTCCTGCCATATTCAGCATGATGCGTGGCTTCATTGTTTTCCTAGCTGATTCAGGTGGCTTACATTAGCCTCCCACTTTTCGAATATCACAAGCGAAAGTTAAACTTTTGTTTAGTTTAATTTAACTTTTAAAAGTTAATTTATTCGTGCTGTGAACGTCGTATGCTGCCAATGTAAGGGTGTTTAAGGACCCAGTGAAGCTGCCTAGAGGAGCTTTTAGCCCTGTAAGACCATCCAGAATTTTCTGGCGAAATAAACTTTTGATTGATTGATTGATTGATTGATTGATTGATTGATTGATTGATTGATTGATTGATTGATTGATTGATTGATTGATTGATTGATTGATTGATTGATTGATTGAAATAATTGCACAAGTAAGATTATATAGTCATAACTCGAAAGCTCATTAGTTGAAACAGTTCACAAAATGAGACTGTTCTCTCCAATCTCATAATATAAATAGCCATAATACAATGACTCCCCAATAACCGCAGCACTTGAAGAGTTTTCCCTTGCGAACTTCTGTGTGCCTGCGGCAATGTCCTGAGTGGAGACCTTCTGACGGCACAAGTGAAAAGCAGGATGACTCGATTGACCTAAGAAACAGCTTTCGCAGCGACGAGCCTTTGAGTCGAAAGCGCCCGTTGTGCGGGCATATACCGCGTACAGGTGTCGGCATACAGGCGTGCACGTTAGGGCTTTAGTTCGCCTCGTAATATCACACGCGCCGTCTCGCGCAGCCTCAATCTCACAACGCGCGCGGAACTCTGTAGACAGTATAATGGCCCGAAACACTCAGGGCAGCATAATAGCGCGATAAGCGGCACAGCCGAAACCATTTCAGACCCCACAAGGGAAGTGTACGCGCAAAGGGAAGCCGCTGCTCTCTGCAAGCTGTCGGTCCGTTTCCCAGCATAGACAGAAAATGAGAGAGTGGAAAAAAAGAAGAAAAAGACAAGCGAGTAAAGCAGGCCCCGTGGGAGCGGTTCAAAACTACAAGCTTTTTTGGCACGCTTGCGGTCGCTCTGCCGCTACGTTATCCCGCCCATCAGTAAAGAGGGGAACCGCGGGTGTCGGGCAATGATTGTTCGCTGGCGACGACGCCGTGTCGCGCGCCAAGTGATGTCCGTCTCGGCTTACTGGCTCTAACTCCGTGCGGCGACAGCGCGGCTGATAGACAGTGGTCCAGAGCGCTCGTCTTTTGGTTCTCCACGCATTTCCTGCAGGTGACAAACACAGCGTGGCTTGTATATACCATACAGCACCCTGTATGTATTTTCTCTTGTCACGTTCGTTTGTTTTGGCTTCCTCGAGATCTATAAGTGATGCCCATACTTAAGGCTTGAACACCGCCTTCCCATTAGAGTCTTTTAGCAAGTTACGGAAATACGGTACGCAAATACGGTAAGGCAGTACGGTAGCGTTCGTCCTTTCCCGCTGGTTGTGCTTTGGCCGCTCAACGACTGGGAAAGGAGGAGCGGTACCGTACTGCCTTACCGTATTTGCGTACCGTATTTCCGTAACTTGCTAAAAGACTCTATTAATACACCTTCCCAGATAGTGTACTGAACATTAAAGACAGCGATGTCCTTACGGATGTCTGCTAGAAAAGTCTCCATCATCATCATCATCGTCGTCGTCGTCATCATCATCATCATCCTCAGCCTGTTTATGAACACTGCAGGACGAAAGCCTCTCCCAATGATCTGCAGTTTACCGTATCCTGTGCGAGCTGATTCCATTTCATCCCTGCGAACTTCTTAATTTCGTCACTCCAGCTAACCCTCTCCCTTCCTCGACTGCGTTTCCCATCTCTTGGTAACAATTCTGTTGCTCTTACTGTCCACCGGTAACGCATTACGTGGCCAGCCCAGGTCCATTTCTTTCGCTTGATTCCAACTAGGATATCTGCTACCTCTGCCTGATCCCTTCTGCCGTCCTCCGATCTCTTAATGTTATTCCTATCATTTTTTATTGCATTGCACGCTGCGTGGTCCTCAACTTTTTTTCCGGTTGCTTTGTTATCCTACATGTTTCAGTCCCATATCTTAGAACTGGCAGTATGCAGTGATTGTATAGTTTTCGCATTAATGACAGTGGCAGATTTTCTGACAATATTTGGGAGTGCCTGCCGAATGCGCTCCAACCTATTCTTATTCTTCGGTGAACTTCCTCTTCGTGATTAGGTTCTCCTGTTAGTACTTGTGCTAGGTATACATATTTTCGTATAAACTGCCATGTATGGTTTCCAATCGTGGACTATTTCTCTTTCGCCAGGTTATTCAACATTACCTCTGTCTTCATGATATTCATTCTTAGGCCTACTTTAACACTTTCTTGGTTTAATTCCTGAATCATTTTTTTTTTACAATTCGTTGTCATCGTTACTGAAGAGTACTATGCCATCTGCAAATCGTAGGTTGCTGACACATTCTCCGTTAAATTTGATTCCTGCTTCTTCCCAGTCTAGTTGTTTAAATACTTCCTCTAAGCATGCAGTGAACAACAATGGGGATATTGTATCTCCTTGTCTGACTCCTTTTTTTTGCCGTAACTTTATCGCCTTTTGTGTGTGTGTGTGTGGAGAAGTAAGGTATATAGCTGGTGAGTTTTTGTTTATGTCGGCTAAGGTACTGGCACAAGTTTTTGGTACTCCTTGCTGACTTAGTGCTTTTAATAAGACTGTTGGTATCTCTATTGAGTCGAATGCCTTTTCGTAGTCTATGAAAGCTAAATGAATGGATTTTTTGCATTTAGCAGCTTTCTCTATTACCTGAGTGATCACACGAGTGTGATCTGTCGCCTTTCCTGCTACCGGCTTGTTCTCTAGCTCGGCTGAAGTCAAGTGTTTCTCTTGCCCCGTTTTAATTTCCTTTGTAAATGTTTTGTATATCACCGAAAGTAAGCTGATGGGCCCATAATTATTTAGGTCTTTTATGTCTCCTTTCTTGTGTATTAGTATAACGTTGGTATTTTTCCAGCTCATTGGAACTGTTGTTGTTTTGAGGCACTGAGTGTAACGTGTAGCTTTTCTTCAACATAAATTCTCTTCCGTCTTTAAACAGTCGGGAAGTCCGCAAATAAAGGCGGCAAGATGCAAATCGGTCAAGAGCGAGAAGGTCTGACCGACTTGCACCTTGCAGTCTGAAGCACATCAAACTCACTCAGAAGCTTTAGATAATTCATTTGTCAACAGTCAGCATTAGCGGCATGCGATCTGGTCGGGTGAGTCCTTGACGCGTGAGTATATCGCGCGCGCGCGCCGCACTGTAAACAAATTTCGTATGTTGCTGACAGAAAACGGCCATAACGTCCTTAAAAAAAGGAAAAGAAAAAAAAAAGAAACTTGTACTTCAGTTTGTCGCAGAAAGCCCAGATATAAGACACCTGAAAATACGTAATTCGCTTCCGTATCTCAAAACAGTACATAATTGCTTACGGATGATCTCTCTGTACAATCTTACAATTTTTTTTGCATCAGATATAGTATGTGCATGGTCGTACTGTACATATACCGATTATCGATGAACTAGGAGTCTTGCACTACCTGGGTGGTTTGGGGGGGGGGGGGGGGGGATGTCAGCAGCATTTAGGCTTGTCAGTGCCGGAGCACTGCCGCTCCATCTGTGCGTCTCCTCTTGTGCTGGCGCCATTCGGTGAGCCTGTGTTTACGCTACCGCTGCGCCACGGCGCCAAAATACGTCACGATCGACCCATATGTATGAAATCTGGGCGCGCTGTCTTCACTCGTGTGGCAGCCGTCGGGCCAAAATGTGTCGTCATTGAGGAGTAGGGTGGAAAGCACCTGACAACGGAGAGCTCCAAGGCACGAGTGGCCCTAGGGAAGATCTGTAATCTCCTCCATTTGAATCGCTGTTTCTAGGATTCCAATTAAAATATTACAGTTTTATCATACTTTAAAACCATTAGAACTCCTTATTGTTCCTTTGCTGACAAGGAACGCTGATGGAAACTCTGCATTTGCTCAACGACGCATTTCGAGGAGTCGGATCAATGGCTTGAAAATGGGCCTTCGTAACTACTGAAGTTCATTAGAAATAAGACATCTTACTTCGGCTACGTGACCTCTGCTGATACACGAACACTTGACGACGCCAGAGTCGCAGCCGTCGACAAATTCGAGCCGCACATGAACGCAGAAAAGCTGCACCCCTTCCGATCAATAATTCAACCACTAGCGAAAGTTCCTACCGGAGTCTTCAAAACACGTGCAAACTACGGCAGCTTTCGGCGAAGGACGGTCCTTTCGTGAGCCTGAAACAAAGAACGATCTCTCACTAACAAGTACAAGCCACAAAGTATGGCTGTTTCTTGCGCGAGGAAATAACGAGGGAAGGGGTCCAGGGGAGCGCAAACTTTCGACTGTTTATTCAAGAGACAGTGCAACCAAATATATAGGCACAAACATGCGCAGCAAACTACGCACACAGCGAGCGCATACCACCCTAATCACAACCTCTGATCTATGAACTTGCGCTCTGCCTGCGAAAGAGACAATGAAGTGTCACTGATACACATGGAACCTCGTGCTTTGATATGATATGCCTCCAACAACTCTCGAGCCGTGGTGTCCCCGCTTCTACCCAGAATCTGAATCTTATTCAAGCACGGCTCACACTTATGTGAACTGCAGTGGGTCAGCAAATGTGCCCCATCTTTACCTTTTAGTGAAAGCTCGTGTTCCCGCGCACGCTCATTCACGCACCTTCCCGTCTGGCCGACATACGTCTTGCCACAGGATAGCGGAAATTCATACACAACACCGGTGGCACATTTTGTGTACGACTTGGCGTGCTTCTTGCCGCAACCACCTTTCTTGCTCCCATCAGATAGGATACGTGGGCATAGCTGAGACAGCTTCCGCGGCGCAGAAAAAACAATCGGCACGCCATGTCTGTTAGCAACCTTCTTTAGGTTGTGTGCCACCCGGTGCATATACGGTACGACCTCAGGTCTCACCGTTCTCCGCTCTTGCTCTACCCCAGAACCGTGGTGTTCACTCTTGAACTTCTGGAGGAGCGACTCGGCGACGGTGATGAGGAGCGTGCGAGGGAAACCAGCCAAGGCCAATCGATCCAATTGGTTTTGAAAACCCTTCTGCATCACGTGTGAGCACGACCTTGCAAGTGCAGACTCTAGGCAATGTTTAGCTATAGCCCTTTTCACAGTTTTGGAATGCGCCGACTCATATGGCAGCAATTCTTTTGTAGGTGAATAAAGCCAACAGGCGTGACACCTCTGCAGGGTAATGCTCAAGTCTAAAAACTGCAAGGAGCCGCGAACCGGCAACTCGTGTGTGAACACCAATCCCTTCCCGAGTCGGCAAAAGGCCGCTAACACATTGTTAACGATGGGATGATATGCAGCGGTTGTTAGTTGCTTTAAAATAATCAGAAAATCGTCAACGTACCTAAAAACTTTTAACCCCCCCCCCCCCCCATTAAAATGCTGGTGCAAGGCACGGTCAATAGAACATAAAAACAAATTGCACAACACAGGAGCGACACAAGAGCCTATGCAAATGCCTTGTCTTTGGACAAAAATTGCACGGTCTATTGGAACTAGCAAGAACAACGCCCTTTCTGTGTTCTTCACGGCCAAGACGCATAAGCCGGACGTTCCTTTTAGGACGATTGTGAGTGAACGAGGTACCTGGCAGAATGTGATCAGTAAGTTTTTAATGAGGCAGCTAAACTCGGTTACAGTGAATGACCCGTTTAGAACTGAAAATTCCTCGTGTGTTACTCACTTTCTTCAAACGAACCCTTCAATTGGGTACATGTTCTCGGTTGATGTTGAGGACCTGTTTTATTCTGTCCCGCACGGCGAATTGTTTTCATGTGTAAGACGTTGCATAGACGAGAGTGGTGTTGTTGCCTTCCGGAATGCCGCGGGAATGACTGTAGAAGCTTTTATGTCCCTTCTCGAGTTTTATGTCAAGGTCACCTTCATCAGTTTTAATGGAGATATTTTTGTCCAAAGACAAGGCATTTGCATAGGCTCTTGTGTCGCTCCTGTGTTGTGCAATTTGTTTTTATGTTCTATTGACCGTGCCTTGCACCAGCATTTTAATGGTCCCCGGGAGGTTTTAAAAGTTTTTAGGTACGTTGACGATTTTCTGATTATTTTAAAGCAACTAACAACCGCTGCATATCATCCCATTGTTAACAATGTGTTAGCGGCCTTTTGCCGACTCGGGAAGGGATTGGTGTTCACACACGAGTTGCCGGTTCGCGGCTCCTTGCAGTTTTTAGACTTGAGCATTACCCTGCAGAGGTGTCACGCCTGTTGGCTTTATTCGCCTAGGTCTACAAAAGAATTGCTGCCATATGAGTCGGCGCATTCCAAAACTGTGAAAAGGGCTATAGCTAAACATTGCCTAGAGTCTGCACTTGCAAGGTCGTGCTCACACGTGATGCAGAAGGGTTTTCAAAACCAATTGGATCGATTGGCCTTGGCTGGTTTCCCTCGCACGCTCCTCATCGCCGTCGCCGAGTCGCTCCTCCAGAAGTTCAAGAGTGAACACCACGGTTCTGGGGTAGAGAAAGAGCGGAGAACGGTGAGACCTGAGGTCGTACCGTATATGCACCGGGTGGCACACAACCTAAAGAAGGTTGCTAACAGACATGGCGTGCCAATTGTTTTTTCTGCGCCGCGGAAGCTGTCTCAGCTATGCCCACGTATCCTATCTGATGGGAGCAAGAAAGGTGGTTGCGGCAAGAAGCACGCCAAGTCGTACACAAAATGTGCCACCGGTGTTGTGTATGAATTTCCGCTATCCTGTGGCAAGACGTATGTCGGCCAGACGGGAAGGTGCGTGAATGAGCGTGCGCGGGAACGCGAGCTTTCACTAAAAGGTAAAGATGGGGCACATTTGCCGACCCACTGCAGTTCACATAAGTATGAGCCGTGCTTGAATAAGATTCAGATTCTGGGTAGAAGCGGGGACACCACGGCTCGAGAGTTGTTGGAGGCATATCATATCAAAGCACGAGGTTCCATGTGTATCAGTGACACTATTGTCTCTTTCGCAGGCAGAGCGCAAGTTCATAGATCACAGGTTGTGATTAGGGTGGTATGCGCTCGCTGTGTGCGTAGTTTGCTGCGCATGTTTGTGCCTATATATTTGGTTGCACTGTCTCTTGAATAAACAGTCGAAAGTTTGCGCTCCCCTGGACCCCTTCCCTCGTTATTTCCTCGCGCAAGAAACAGCCATACTTTGTGGCTTGTACTTAGACATGAACCGACTAGCCCAGCAACGTGTTCTCACTAACAAATGTGAATGTTTATTAGAACATTCTCAGTGGTTAACGAGTGCTCGTCCTGTGTTCTCTGTTGTCCCGTCCTGTGTGCTCGAGTTTTTCCTATTAAATGTCATTTGACAGCTGATTCTCACATGGCACCTTTTTTTATGTGAAGGGCTGCACTTTAGCTGCGTATCATGGGAGCAAGCTTCTCTGCATTATCTGTCATATTGTTTTGCAGTGTAACGAGAATGCAATGTACAGATTAGACGGCAAAATGTGCCGACACTATAGGTGCTTGCAACATTTCTTTGGTTCTACACTACACTGCTGTCATTATGCTTACATTACTTATTTGCTTTTTTTCTTCAGTAAACAAATCTTGAGTATATTGCTTTATTACTTCTCAATACTGCGGAAGGAGGCAGTACAAATGCATGAATGAATGGCTGGAAGTCATATCTTTGTTACAATTTTTGTGTATACACTACAGCTGTTGAGAAACTCTGTGTATTTTATTGCTTATATAATTATGGGAAAATAAAGCTTTCTTTCGATGCAGACAAGAATTTTACATTTCTGTTTTTCCTTTTTTTTTTTTGAAAACGTGGATTCACTTTACGCCCTCTCAGATTTATTTCCTTACGTGTACCCGATATTAAAGGGGCCCTGCAACGTTTTTTCGTCTGCATTCTGCAGCGCTGGAGTGTGTGTAGTGTTGAATACCGAGGTGAACGCAATGAGAATTATCATAACTGGCGCACGGGTACGAAAGTTACGAGTCTTCATCTTCAAAACCCCAGCAGACGACGAGAAAAAACGTTCCCTTTCGCATTTAAGTCTGCCACTGACGTGAAAGGCTTTTTCCAATCACCGCGCTCCTCTATAGAGATATACCGGAAGTCTCGCCTCATGATGGCCGTTGCGCAGCGCACTTGCAATTGCGTTGCGCAGCGCACTTTGCAATTGTTAAAGTATAAAAAGCGCTTTTATCATTTTTAGCGCACAGTAGTGTGGCCTAGCTGCGACCATATGAATATCAAATTCAACTTGTCGTGTCAAGCCAATCAAAACGCCCGGCCATTGTCGTCACTGCCACGAGGTGAAGCGTCACTTCCAATACCAAAAATAGCCGTTGTGTGTCGCTGTCGTCCAAAATCAAGGTGGTTTCTCCGCTGAAATAAAATTATAACAGCTTTGTTTTCGGCGTTGTCACTTGCGTAACAATATCGGTGCATGCCCCAGTTTCAGAAGAAGCGATGAAAACGACACGCTTAATTTGTGTCCTTTACGCGCTCTTAATATTAAAAAAAAACTCGTCTATGCTTTTTTTTGCGTGCAGGTAACATTAAAATTACAAATAATGAGTGGTAAATTGTTCTACGGAGCAGCGTATTTATGCATTTCTTTACGTTTCTTTATTATACGAAGCTCTACATACATTTGACGGGCTTCCCGTATTACGAATTCTCCTTCATCTCAGGTCTCATGCTTTCGGATTATGCAATAGTGCTTGATAGCATTCTACCTACAGGTTTCTCCGCAATCCAGTGAGATTTGTTTACAGCACTGCCAAAAGCAGTCAGCTTGGTGTTGAATTTTACTTCCGATCGGTCGACGTGTGGTGTGAATGGGTGACGTCTATCCTGAAGCTCACAGGCGACGTCAAAGCATCGAACATCAATCTGTCGTTTCCTTTCTTACTCCCGGAATCGGCCGTGTATATATGTATACATATATCTATAAGAGGCGCTCGGCAGTGTCAGGCAAGTAAAGCGAAGATCATACATACGCGCTAATGGTGGCTTTATTTAGCTGACGTGATCTCAACCATTTAATTGCGACCGAAAAAAATATAATTGCAATTTAAGCATTAAATGATTATGTGGAAAGTCAATAGATAAATTATACCTAGCCCTGAAGTATGTGAGTTTGAGGAGGCTATACAGGTGGAACTAACCTGCGTTGCGCAATAACATGTGTTAGGTGTGAAACCACACGGTATGCAGTAGCTCTGTCAAGACTACCTATCCTCAGACAAATGCGTGCATTGCAGGAAATATACACGATGAAGGTGGTTATGTCAAGACGAAGACCGTGGCGCAAACTAGAGAACACCGCCTCCTCCCCCCCCCCCCTCCAATTGAATAAAGATATTTGCAACTCTCGAATACATGTAGGGTTCTGCCAGACTTTATTGACCACATGGGCACCCAATATCATTTATTGATCAGTAAGATTACGTTTGTGTTCTAGAATGTGGTAAAGCGTAAACCAACCATGCACTCCACCGTGTGCACTGCATGAATGCACTGATTTAATGAGAACGCAATGATGGGTTGAACATTATCCATCGCTTATTGTCACAGCCAGTGCTGCCATTTTAGCAATATTGTATTTATAGACCTAGTGACCCTTTCTCGCCGGTTTAGGGAGACATTTTTTCGGTTATCGACCAGATACTCGTTTAGCGATGTGACAGAATTAAGAGTTGCAAAACAAATTATGGATAATAAAAAGTTGGGGCACTGATTCGAATCTAGAACGCACTTTATCATTCAAAAGCTAGCAGTAGACAGCCGCCATAGGCTATATGGAGCGTGGGCTTGTTGAAGTTCAAGCGATTTCTTCGCAACGACAGCCTAGGTTGCGGCGAATAGCTCCCAACGGTTCCTATTGGGCTTTGGTTTCCCCCAACGGTTCCTATTCTTTATTAAACCCATGGTCCTAATGCGCATGAGATGCTGCTCTTTCGCTAAATACGTTCCATTAGTGGTGGCCAGGAAGCGTTGAAGTAGATTATCAAAACGTATTGCAATACATTTTGCAGCCAGGATTTAGACCGAGTGTAGAAGGAAATGCGTATATAGACTTCATATCTGAGCGGATCGCGTGGATCTGAACGTAACATTGCTGCTCCTTACAGCTGTCAGACTAGTGTATAGTACAGAGAGCTTTTAACTTGATCAAGGAGCGGCAGCGTGTATAATATAGCATTCAACCCGTATAAAAGCCATGTGATTATCGATGCCGCGTTTACAGGAGCAAATGAGTGTCGGAAAACAATGTGATTGCAGTTTGAGTTCTACGAGATGACTTCAATATTACGTGCGATTTTAATTTATCTATTTCTTTTTCATGTCTGTGGTCTTCACTGCAGGTTTTGAACTTACTGTGAAAACGAGCCCAAACGCACCAACATCTTCTAAAAATCAAACATTTAAAAAAAAAAGTTTGCAGGCATGACGTTATAAACGCGTTTTCGTGCAAGGAAAATCAGGTCACCGTTTTACAGCAGAGCTGTTAAGGTAAGATCCAGGTTGGCCGTGTGCCGTAGATAGAAAATTGTCATTATCACGAACAGGCACGCGCCATGTTCGTCCTCGTATTCATCACCTTCCTCTTCTTCCTCTTAAACTTCGCTACCAGAAGACGTGCGCCCATTTGTCAGGGATGCAATAACTTGATGGGCGAGAGGACGAGTACAAGGAGAGAGGAAGAAATAGAGACAAAGAAAGAAAGAAATACAAAGAAAGAGAGAATTACTTGGCGAAAAAAAAATTTTGACGAGGCGAGATTCGAACTCGCGTTCCCACGACCCGAAAGCCAGCGTCCTAACCACTCGGCTATCCAGGTACATTTTTTTCCCTTTATTTCCAGGCATTAGGAAACACTTTCCCACCGCAGCGCTTTTAGCATGCGGGTGAGATTACAAAACTTTCATTTTGACCAGAGCATCCATCAACACCAACACTTCTTCGTCATATTCCAATTTCCGAAACACTTCGCGTATAGTCTGCTCACCAACTCGGTAAAGTAAGAGTTCACCGGTCTCGGATTTATGTCACAGTGCCTTTGCAACTAGGCTATCCAGATACGCTGGGAGAGCAGAGGTGGCGGGAAAGGAAAGTGAGGGTGAGGAGGATAGATGTGAGGGTTGGGAGGAGGAAAAGGAGGGTGGGAGAACGAGGATAGATAGATAGATAGATAGATAGATAGATAGATAGATAGATAGATAGATAGATAGATAGATAGATAGATAGATAGATAGATAGATAGATAGATAGATAGATAGATAGATAGATAGATAGATAGATAGATAGATAGATAGATAGATAGATAGATAGATAGATAGATAGATAGATAGATAGATAGATAGATAGATAGATAGAAATGGAAACAGAGAAAAAGATAGAAGGTGAGAGACCGACTAGAGATAGATAGGAGATAGAGAAAGATATAACAATTGGACGAAAAAGGTAAGCAGATAGAAGACGAGAAAGACCGACTACACACCGAGAGAGATAGAGAAGCAAAGGCATAGAAAGAAAGAGAAAGAGAAGAAAGGGGAAAAAGAGAGAAAAAGAGAGAAAGACAGGGAAAGAAATAGACAGAGAGAGAAAGAAATATAAGCAACATGCACAAAAAATATTATAGAAAAAAGGGAGAGAAAGCATAGCCATGTATAGTACAGTACAGCAAGTATAGTTTGTCATGTGGCGTAGAAAAACTACCATCTTCATGAACCTTCTTGTTCATCTTCGATGAATCTTGTTCACCTTCGTCCCCTTCTTCCTCTTCTGCTTGGCTCCCAGAACACGTGCGCCGATTTGTCCACTACCAGTCCACCAGCTCTGCTGCGACGCAGCCTTGCGCGACTTCGTGCAAGCTGCGCTCAATTTTTTTTTATTTGTCTTTTTAAAGGCATGATCGATATACCGTGTAAAGGTGAATGCAGATTATTAGCAGTCATCCCTCATTGTTTTCTAAATATATTAGTAAACTAAAAGCCCTCATAGGGCTGGCAAATCCGTTGTTTGTGCTTCGCCTTCCCGCTTCTCTATATAGATGAACACGAAGCGATTCGGTATGCGCGTTACCCCCTTTTTTTATATAGCCGATATTCTGAGGTATCGAAGCGCTGATATTAGTTTAAATTTCACTCGGCAGTTTAGAAACTTTTTAGCTCTATATTTTAACGACGAGCTTCTAGAAAATTGGCAGCACTGGTCAGTGCACTAGAATATATAGCTTATACATTTCGGAAGTAAACCGTGAATGACAGATGCTGTTGTACTCTAACAGAATAAAAGAACCAAGCTCGAAATTGTACAGTTTACAAGTGGAATGCCGTCTTCGTAGAATTCGGTGGCGCCGAAGGTACAGCCCGTATACATTCCCCAGTGGGCTTCGACGGATGGCGGCACATTATCCTCCCATGGCAGTATAAGACCGCAGCGCGGCAAACGAGCGGCACGGGAACAAAGGCGGCGAGATGGTGGAAGAGCTTCGCGCAAGCCCCCTCATGAACCTCGCAACACGGCCCATCTACGCGGGCATCTGCGAAAACAAGCAGCGGCCGCGCGATTGCATCACAGCGTTGAAGAGGCAGGGAACGCGAAAACGCAACGACCAGAATCAAGAGGAGGCGACGGCGCTTGACGTTCGCGCGCTCGCCGCGTCGAAGAGGAGCGCCAATAAAGCGATCTAATTAGGGTTGACGATCTGGGCAGACCTTGGCGCGGGCTGTGCTCGCGCGAAGGACGCCTATTCGGTCTGCAGCAGCCATTACGCCTCTTCCATCTGCTCCATCGCGCGGGGTGAAAGCCCACGCCGAACTAATCTAGCCGTCAAAGTGGGCCTCCGGAAAGTTTCCCCGAAGTGCACTCGTTTGCCGCCGCGAGATCAATTATGTCAGCGCCCCGTGTCTCGGGAGGAGGGCACTTGACTTTTGGGCTTCATTGAACAGGTCTAATGAGGCGGACCCTCGGCGGCCGGCATTGGGCGGCGCTTGGCATCCGTCGCCGAGGCCGATAAAGCCATCGGCGAGACCGGCGGAAGTTTGCCCACCACGCACCGCTCGGGCCGCCAGTCACCGCGTGTATACACTACACGACTGCGAACTAGAAATTATGCGTCCGCGCCGTTCCCTAATGACTCGCCGATCTCGAGAGGTGCTGGATAAGAGATCGGGTTTTGTTACGCTTTTGGGGGCCACGATGGCTGCTGTCGCGAACCTTGCACTGAGTGTTTGCTGCGGAACTTAGCTTATCTCCATGTATCGCGCGTCAAGGCCGGAAAGTTCCAGTCACGAAAGTCATATGTATGTCACTGAACTCAAGCAAACTAAAGCTTTCGCTGTGATTGATTTGTCCTCATAATTGATGAATGTCTACTGTTCGTGTCGGAGAAGCTTAGTTGATCATATTTTCGTACCTAACGTTTAAGCTGCTGAATTCTCGTATTTTGGCATGTAGGGGTGAGGAAGGGGTGTTTGGGAGCATATGTGTGTCACACGTGCCTTTTTATTCCGATCAAGCGCGGTCGCAATCAAATTTCTCAACTGCGATTGACTGCGTTGCGCAAGCTGAGAAATGGAACCAATCACGATCGTGAAACTTGATGCTGATTGGGTTCGATACCTACCAAAAATGTCCCATCTGACTGCATTATAACCACGACTGTTCCCTTTCTAGAATTTCTCGCCGGGACGTCGTGGGCCGCTGCAAAGGCAGCCGATGTTACAGCTACAATTATTAATCATAATTATTTCTGCGGGTTTACATGCAAAAACGACGATATGGTTACGAGGCACGCCGTACTGAGGGACTCCGGATTAATTTTGATCACCTGAGGTTTTTTAACGTGCACGTAAATCTAAGTGTCTTCTTGCATTTCGCCCTCATCGAAATAAGGCGGTCGTCGCCGGGAATCGAACCCGTGCCCTCGAGATTAGCAGCGCGGCAACCTATACTTGCTAAGTTACCCCGACAGGTGATATTACGACTATAAATTCATTCTTTGTTTTCTTTCCTTTTCCAGCGGACATATTCATTCTTTGTTTTCTTTCCTTTTCCAGCGGACATTGTACATGCGCTATTCGAACTCTGAATATCCGTCGACTGAGTGCACTACAAGTCGGTCCTTGTCTCGGCCTTCCGTAGTGATCGCGGTTGCAGCTGATAACCTTGACGCATGTAGGGTGCACGTTACAAAACTCCTGAATGGGCCACCAGAGTTCTCTACAAAATTACTAGAGGCAACTCTCGTTTCGATCATCGAACTACCCAGGAATTGTGGTTAGAACGTATAAAGATTTGTATCGTCTTCGCGCATGTCGCTCAAGACTAGACGTTCTTGTGACGTTCTTTATAACTAGAGACTGGATTTTAGGCAAATGTCTATTTTGTTCCTTGCGCTCCTATGATATATGAGCATGAATTAGAGGTTAAGAAGGATTTTTATAGTGTTTTTATAGTGCCTATAAATGCCTTATTTTTGGCGTTCGTGCCTAAATGCTTACAAATGCCTATAAATGCCTATTTTCAAAATTGGCACTTATATGAACACTATTTAGCCTCAAGTTTCGCTCCCGGGAGCAGTTTGAGACCGTTATTCATGTATACCGCGCAACATTGGCTGTTCGGAACTATGGGGTTCAACCTGTCCTCCAGTTCAACCAACTCCCGGAAACAACGGCTATAGCAGCCGTGAAGTGGGACACCCTGGCGAGCATTCGCCGCCGCAGAGACATGGCGCGAGCGGTTAGCGAATGCGAGACCGTGGAAAGGCGTCAGCAGAAAGGAGAGTGAAGAGCAAAAACAAAAAGAAAACTGTGATGTGCACGCGGCTTTTGTTTCTGTAATTTACTTTGTAATGTGTTCACTGCATTAGCGTAGCCAGAAATGTTTTTTCGGGGGGGGGGGGGGGGGGGTTCAATTACACTTTATGTATGCACGTGCGTGTGCTTAAATGTGTGCGTGTATATGTACACATGCAAAACGGAAAAGTTTAGGGGAGGGGAGAGTTGAAGGAGGTGTTAGTTGAACCCCTCGAAACCACCCTCCCCCTGGCTATGCCGGTGGTTCACTGCTAGGGGAGAAACTGGCTCTATACACGATTCGACCCGGCCAATAGGACGAATTCGTGGTCTTTTAGCGATCTGGATATATCTGCTCCTGCTCTGCCCATCTCAGTCATGCCTAGAAGACACCCATGAGTGTGCTGAATCGACAGTGAACACTTGTAGACCGTGTTATTCGAACCGTGCGGAACAAAGCACGGCCATGTTCAACTGTTGGCACCTTTGTGCCATCTTAAGCTATAACATTCTTGTTTTCCTGTCGTAGATAGAGGTTGCGCACATTTTCATTTGAGATTATTTGCACTTGTGAAAATTTATTGTGCTTGTATTTACTGTTCTGGAAGCCTAAAACGTTGTTTTGCCTGCCTATTTTTGGCGCCTAAAACGAGCTTTTTTAATGCCTAAAAATCCGGCCTCTACTTATAATTATTAGTCTTGCTGAACATCCAAGCGCTGATGTTCTCTATTAACGCGATACCATCAAAGGGCTAGTTTGGCAGAAATTCCGTTGTCGGTGGCGGCGTCGTTGGTGGTGCGCAAAAAGTCGGCGTTGTGCGCACTCAAAGAAAAAACAAAAAAGAGTATGTATGACTCCTTTGGGTGAGTCCTGACTTGCCACGCACATGACTCACTTTAAAGAGACAAGTTAATTCTCTTGTGGGTTACACGACTCTCCCAAGAGAGTGCAATGATCTACAAGGAGAGTTGACGCGCCTCTTTATAGAAAGTAATATACGTGAAAGCCAGAACTCTAAAAAAAATACTCCTTTGACTCTTTTTTTTTTTCTTCTTTGAGTGCGTGAGCGAAAAATCGAGACAGATGCACGTAAATGAATACAGGATAAAAACGTTCGGCTCGAGTGGGATTCGCACCCAGGCCTCCTGCGTGGAAGACTGGTGTTTTACCACAGAACCACGCCATTTTTTTTTCATTGTAGAAACACATCACCAATCGAAACTTCTTCGTAAAAAAAAAATCCTATATGGGAGTCATGTAATGCGAGGACTCCCAATACTAGGTGTAATATTGCGTGGCGGGCACCGGGCATCACTCCATGTGAATAGAGCAACGAGTGGATTGTTTAAAGATCCATCCATTACAAAGCACTCTGGCATAATTATTCATAAGCATTAGCAACAGCATCAACAAAGCGTGCAGCTGCGCGTATTGCCGTAGACGGACGCGTAATGGGTGCTTCACTGGTCTCCAATATGAAAGAATTATGGCGTATAGGGGCACGTACTTCACGACTGCGCTCGCGGTAGGCATGCATTTTCAGAGAGTTTCAAACAGCCAATGTAACGCGCGCAGACGTTCCTTTCCTCACGGCACACTTGAGGCGACCACTGAGAAGAGAAGCCTGGCAAGTGAATCAGAAGACCATGTGAACGGGGACCGATCGCGTTATCGCGTTCTACTCCTGATGACGAAGCTCAAGCGTCCTTAAGTTTTCCTAATATTATATCAATTTATGTTTTGCTTTGTCGTTCACGTAGAAACTGTCGAAAAACTTAAGGCAGTTCGGTGCCTCTGAAATCTGAGTAAACAGCAGAGCTGGCAAACAAGCGCCACCACCTGGCGAACGCAGATTGACTTCTTTCTTCATATTCTCCTTTCTTCTCTCTTTATATCTTTCTGTATAGCCCTCACTCTCCTCCTTTCCTTCCTCCTACCCCTCACATCACTCCTCCTCGCCCTCACCTCTCTTTCCCACCCCTTGCTATCCTATATTGTAAATGGTCATGCTGTGGTTTACCCTCTCACCTCCTCCTTTCCATCCTCCTCATCATAACATCAGTCCTCATTTCCCTTCACCCACTTACTATGCTATACTGTGCAAGGCTATGCTATGCTAGCAGCTGCTTGGCACATACCCGCTTTCTGTGGCGCATACCCGCCGAGTTCTCGCGGTCTACGACACCGGCCTTATACTCCGAGCTTAAACAGCTCCGCTGCTAAAATAAACTGTTCTGAAAGCTTGGTTTACTTCCCAGAACACGTTTAGTATCAATACGTAACTATGCTCAAGATATGATAGGTGTGTTGATGGAAAAATATCATTTCATCTCATGCTTTCAAGATTATTAACATTTCAACATTTCTGCGCCAGGCATACGGCCTATGCAAAGGCACACCAAGAAAAGGATAAAAGTTAGAAAAGTTGTCCACTTCTGCGGCCGGCTCTCGCATTTGGGGATTACTTCAAGCAAAACTTTTGATGGTGTGCAGGTCGCATTGCCACAACGGCTAAGGATGGAGTCGTGATTCCCGTCACGCGCCGGCACGTGACTCTGCTGACGGTTCGGTGAAAACGACTCGCACACCATCGAGAGAAAAAACTGTAGGGCACATACGCAATTCTGTATGCGACACTTGTACTTGAGTCGCATATGTCGGCAAAACAATTGGAGCTCACTCAGACTGACTCAAGAAACATATTTTGCTCTGAGGGCTCGCTCGGACTCATACTCACCAAAATTTCCCTCAACCGGACTCATTCGAACTCAGACTCACTAAACTTTTTGTCAGCCAGACTCACTCGGACTCAAATTTACCAACATATTATTTAGCCGGACTCACTAAGGCTCAGATTCACGGCTTCACCTGAGTCTGAGTGAGCCTGAGTGAGTCGACTCATGAGTCTGTTGGCGTAAAATTAGCTTTTTCCATCATGATGTCAATCCTCTTTACGCCAATATCTCACATAATCAGTGCCCTACGATATGCCTTTTGATCTTGCACCTTCAAATACAAGTCATCATCATGCTTCATATATCATCATTATCATATATCCATGCAGTAATGACATTTTTTTATGAAATACGTGACTCACACGCGACATTTTTATCAAGAACTTCCCATGAAAGAGTTTGCGAGGGGAGCTCATGGCACCCCTCCCCCTAAATATGCCTCTGATCAATATATATTGAGGTGGCACATGAATGCTAGCGTGCTGAGATATGCGTGAATAGACTTGAGTATAAACGTAAGCCGTTATAAGGCAGATAGTAATGCTGAAGATGAGTAGATAGGACCATAAGTCGGCAACAAAAGGTGGAACTCACTCGGACTCACTCAAGAAATATATTTTGCGCTTAGGGCTCACTCCTTCTCATACTCATCAATATTTTCCTCAAGTAGACTCACTCGGACTCAGACTCACCAACATTTTCCTCAACCGGACTCACTCGGACTCAAACTCACCAAAATATTACTCACCTGGACTCACTCAGACTCGGACTCACCGCATGATCTGAGCCTGAGTGAGTCTGAGTGAGTCGACTCATGAGTGAGTTTTCCGACCTATGCTTGAGTGTGTCGTTGAGTGTAGTGTTTCGGTGAAATCTTGCTGAGCTCGCACCCTAAGAAAAACAAACAAGACGTCTGACTTTTTTTTGTGTGCGTGTGAATCTTGACTTGCCACGTATATGACTCTCTTTCAAGAGACACGTGAACTCTCGTTGGAGATTATTGTACTCTCTTCGAAGAGTCGTGGGGCGAGAGTTAACGTGTCTTTTTAAGAAGAATCATTTAGGCTGCAAGTAAGGACTCGCTGAAAAGAGTAGTAGTACATACTCTTTTTTAAACGGAGCCTTTATAGCAAGTGTTCTTTTTTTTTACATTTTTATAATTGCGCTTTCCGGGAACCAGGCCCGAGGTAATCATAATAACATCGATAATGATCATATATATGCAGTGACACATGGGCCACGAAATTACCGCCCAATTTCGTTTGCGTACAATATTACAGCATCCCACCGCCTCACCGTCTCCTGCTCCGGTGAGACACAGGTGCTAGTTTTCACCGACGACTAAAATGTGTCCCTCGGCACTTGAGTAACCACAGACTGCATCTTTCTCGACTTTGCAATGAAGGCTTTGAAAAGGCCAGGCGCTCGCCAGAATTTCACAAACTAAGCTCGTTTAATATACATTTTCCTTGTCAAATAAGCATTATACCAAGCAGCCGGAAGCAGCCACCTTGTTACATTCATCTACTTGTTGTTAAGTAGATCCGTGCTTTCCGTATTAATTGCATTGTACTCGCATCTGCTATACGATCGTGACAACTACTGCACCAGTGCTGTCGGGAGTAGCTCTGTGCTTAGATCCTTATTGTTTCTGGTTTTTATCAATGACCTATCTAATAAAAGTTTATCATGTATGTCTATTCGCAATAGATTGTGTCAATTGTTATCACCAGAATAACTATAATCAATGCCGGCTTTCAAGAGTAAACGCGTAGCGTAAGATTCTAAACTGGTGCAACAAATGTAAAATGAACCTGTAAATTATAAATACGTGCGTGTGCTTCGTAGCTCACGATGAACTCACCCGAAGTACACAAGAATACTGCTCTTTCCTCGGTTCCATCACTTTATTACTGCGTTGGTGTCATCATTACCCGTAACCAAACTTGGCGGACTATGTAAATTGCGTTACAGCAAACAATAGCCATAAATTAAGGTTTACCAAACGAAGCTGCTTCCGTTAAAATTTACTGTAGACTGTCAACCTAAAGTTTATTGGGATAAACCCATATATAAACAGCAACGTAACTTATGTTCTAGTTTTGCATTACCGCATTTGTGCTCTTAGTACCGCTTTTTTTTTACTGCTTGGTGTGTTTGTTTAATTGGTTACAATTCTTTCCTTTGTCTTGCTGTTGAATTTCACCCGCGTCTGCTCCCACATTGTAATCCTGACAAATCCTGGGGGTAATAAAATAACACATGAAATAATAAATGTAATGAAATGGTCTTGTTCATTCGACGACGACACACACACACACACACACGTGTGTGTGTGTGTGTGTGTGTGTGTGTGTGTGTGTGTGTGTGTGTGTGTGTGTGTGTGTGTGTGTGTGTGTGTGTGTGTGTGTGTGTGTGTGTGTGTGTGTGTGTGTGTGTGTGTGTGTGTGTGTGTGTGTGTGTGTGTGTGTGTGTGTGTGTGTGTGTGTGTGTGTGTGTGTGTGTGTGTGTGATTATCAGACCACTTAGACCACGATCTGATTATGAGACACACCATCAGGCACGATACAGGTTCACGATCGTTGCCGGCGCAGTTCGATCTCTAAAATTCAAGATATGCTTTTTTTGAGCACCTTCTTTCGGTTTTCATGACCCCCAATTAACGAGTACTGTTTTCAGTCTTCGAGTAACCATTTCTCTAAGACGTTCGTTCGTTATTGATAGCCATAGCCTGTTTAGTGATGTCACACAACATACCGTACATTCATGAGATCTAAATTATATGCATTGCAGAAATGATTTTGGCCCTGCGGAAACCATATGGCCTACATATACGAAGCCAATAAGATGTTTTCCACCTTCCTTTAACGCTGAAGACACACGCGCCTTGTATATCGGTTGTCATAACTCTACGCAGTTAGTCGCAAGGACATACTGCCACATCGGAGTGACGCACTTCGCATTGAGCGGAGTCTGGCGCCGTTCCACATATACATGCACAAAGCAGGACCTCAGTCTAGAGATGATTGCCTTTATTTGGCCCTACAGAGTGCACACGTGAGATATGCATCATCTATTTCCCATAAAAAAAACACAACGATATTCTGCGCGAACGGAACTTCGCCCCAACTCGAATCCGCGCCTTCGTATAGCGATTGCTTAGGGGTCTTCCATTAGGAAATCCATTTCTTGGCACCTAGACAGGCAGCAGCAGTTTTACATTTGTTCTTTGATATCACCACGTCGTTGGTGAATAAATCGTGGTCATTATTGAAGTATCGAAGCGAACCCAAGTGCATGCATGCATGTACTCAACCACCGATCGATTTCTGTACATGATACGATCGCGCAGACGTGGTCTTCACTGAAGCGCGTCGTGTTTGATGTCGTCTGACAAGCGCCGCGGTGCCGTAACTATTCTGGTGCGCACAATAGATACCCTGCTTGCGGCCATACATCAAGGAGCGTTTATGTCTCGGCACAGTGGTGTGCAGCGGCCCGAAACGTTGGCAATGCGAAGTGCATGCCTGCGATTTTCGGCTGCGCAGCGTTTATTCGTGACTGCGCTCATTTGCTCAAGGGTGTTTAACAGAAAAAGTCGGCACTGCCATAGAGAATAATTGGAAGTTGCTTCCACCTGAAGCCAGATCTGATAAGCCTAACGCTTATGTTTTCATAAGTGAGAAAGAAACATGGCACTTTAACAAAAATATATGCATGCGCGCGCGTTTGTGTGGCCGGGATCGAACACGCGACTTTCGGGTCAGTAGCCGAGCACGGTAACCACTGTACCACCGAGGACAACCCGCACGAAAATAAAATAAAATAAATAAACAAATAAATAAATAAATAAATAAATAAATAAATAAAGAAAGAAAGAAAGAAAGAAAGAAAGAAAGAAAGAAAGAAAGAAAGAAAGAAAGAAAGAAAGAAAGAAAGAAAGAAAGAAAGAAAGAAAGATGGAATGGGCATATGTACAAATATGTAACGACGTCCTGAAGGAAAAGTTTGTGTACGCATCTATATAAGGCAGACACGCAATAACCTTCTTCATCATCCCTGCAACAAACAGCTGTAAGGTGTCAGTGACGCCGTTGCACGTTCGACAGACCAGCATTGCCTCAACTACTCTACGCGCAGCACGAATCAGAGCAAGTTCAAGGCGAGCTCAGTTCTCGTATAGTGAGCTAAGTTTTCGGTGCAGCAATTGCACTAAGACAACGCCACTCTAGAACTCGAGGAACAAGACCCAAACCGTTTTAAGCTTCATTTCTCAAGAAATTAATGAGAACTAACAGACAATAATACCAAGGAAAGTATAGGGGATGTTTTTTTTTTTTTTAGTAATAATTGTAAGGTAATTGTGAAGAAAGAAAAGTGGACGAAAAGATAGCTTGCCGCGGGCAGGGACCGAACCTGCGACCTTCGAATAACGCGTCCGATGCTCTACCAACTGAGCTACCGCGGCGGCCATCCCCCCGTCCACTTTATAGGGTATATGAGTGCATTTAAACGTGGGAGCGTCAGTCAGCGCCGCCAGTAGCCATGACGGCGAGTGTGGAACACTCTTTTTCTGCCTTGTTGGCGTCACGTAGCACGTGAACTTATTACGAGCTGGCAGCTGACCAATAATCCCTCGCATACTACCTGAAAGCATCAAGTCTGCCAGAAGGAGACCCTCGCTATGAATGAAGGAAAGAAGTGTTAATTTCAAGGGCATATGTAGTTAGTTCTCATTAATATTGTGTATAACAAAGAAAACGAGCCCTTGAAATTAACACTTCTTTCCTTCATTTCTCAAGAAAGCCAGATGTGCTCACAGCTTCAAGGTTTAGACATGTTGACCCACTCGTCATTTAAAGACTCCCCCCCCCCCCCCCCGATCTAAAAAAGTCCTCCTGTACGCAGTGCTCGTGCTCGTGAGCGTGATCAGCGCGCATTTTAAGGAACTGAAATTGCATCAAGTTCTGTATACACGACTAAATTATACGCCCTGCTGCTGAACTCGCTTATTCATGCCTGGAAATGTTGCCAGTCGTCGACGCCAGGACTTGGGAAATGTTCCTCGAACGCTGGCCGACATCATGTTTATAAACGAAGGTAACACATAGCGCACAGCAAGACGTAAGCCCGGGTGGGATTTTTCAGAGTCGCTTACAATAGCCAGCTTAACTACAATCTAACTTAACAGTCAAGTAAAGTGAAGTTTTGTTTACAACATGCACGAAGCACAATGTTGAAGGCCACTCTGACAAGAAAGCTGTAAGCATACAGCTTGACGCGACCAGGGGGCCGCAACCAGGCAACAACAGCAGTGCACACATTCGCAATACAAACAAAGTTTTTCCTTGTGATAGATTAATTAATACAACACGTGGTTCTTTGGGCGTAAATGCGTTCTGGAATACTTCAAACGAAGTAGTTCGCTTCGGCGTGGCGACAATTGTATATATGCCGCTAATCACGTTTACTGCATGCATGGTATAAGAACCCCACAGTGCCGTTGGTCCTTTGGAAGTACTCGGAAAATGCGTCGCACAAATAAAGAGCGTGGAGTACGACGTGCGTTTAGAAAAGAGTAAACTTTTTTCTTGGTTCACGATAGAAAATACTTTCTATCGGCATGCCTCACGCGTCGCTTGTCCTATATGACCGGCGCGCATTAACAGAAAGCTGGTAGTTGAAATGACATATTAGCAAAGATAAAAAGATACAGACCGCATGAAGTGCCCGTTTCTTCGTTTTCTATAGCGCTTTTAGTACGTCGAACACTTTGCTAAACTATATTTTTGAACATGTGCAACTGTGTTTTTCGTGTAGGTCCTCCGATCATAAAGCCGATCCTGAGGTCCCTCAGCCTGACAGTCGTGCACAGCCGACAAAGTGAGCACTGCAGAGGACTGTTTTGCATCGCAGTGGTTGCCACAAATCTCTATTCGGGCTAACATGAATAAAAGGAACAAGGGAACCAACAATGTGTCAATATTACCTGGAGCAGTAGCGAAGCCAGAATTTTTTTTTCGGTGGGTGTTCAACCTTACTTTGTCTATGTTCGTCCGTGCGTTAGTATGAGTGCGTGTATACATACACATGCAAAATTTAAAAAAAAGGGGGGGAGGGGGTTCCCCTGGTTACGCCAGTGACTTGGCTAGAAAGCGGAAGAAACCATGCGAAGACAGGACGCGCTGCTTGCTTATCGGGCGCGCCGAACGGCTGCGTTCTAACGTTTTCGCCAATCAGCCTCGTACGATGTTGCACCTTCGGCAATTTCCCCGCCGTGTTCTTGTAGCTGTTATGGAATGCGAACTCGCAAGAGCAGATAGAAGTCGACTTTTTTAACTGCGTACACACGCTTGCGCTGCAGCACACATTGTTACCACAACGTTGAAGCAACTTTCTCAATGTGGCGGCAACGTTGTCTCCATATTTGGTGCGTATATGTCCATTGCCAACCTGCTGCGGCCAAGCGCGGCTGTGCGGAGGGAACAGATACATTTTGCCAGCAGCCGCCGCAGTGGCGCTGCGTGTCGGATTTGAAATAAGCGCACGATGCCTATACATGTGATGAATACAACAGGCATGGACACAAGCTAAATTTTGAAGTTTCAAACGGGCAAATGAAATTTATCAAGGACAAAGGTATCGTGAAATTGCACAATGGCAAGTTTATACACGAGAAAATGTTGCAATTTGCGTAACCCTGTGGCCCCCAAACACACGAAGTCATTCGCTCGTAAGGGGCCCTTGCCAGTGGCCAGCCACCTTCACTGTTTTAGGGGTTAACATAACGATTTGCTAACATTTGCTGTCAAGAACAGCATGTAAGAACTCTTTTGTGAATACGGGCCCTGACTTTCAGCACAAAGCAAAGCATTCATAATTTCAAGTATTACCTCCAAATGTCCAATCAAGATTCAGTGTATGGCAAGGCAGAAAGTGTCAGCAATGCTTCTGCAAAACTTGAGCCAATTTAGGTGCACGTTAAAGAACCCCAGGTGGTCAAAATTTCCGGAGCCCTCCTCTACGGCGTCTCTCATAATCACATCGTGGTTTTGGGACGTTAAACCTCAACAATTATTATTATATTAAAATTTGAGCCAAACACCAGAACGGCCTTGCGGAGAGTGAAATCCTTCCAACGCAAATATGACGTCGCACTATAAGTTCGCCATAAATTTGAAGACACCTATACAATTTGCCACTATTTTCTACTGAGATGACAAAAAAAAAAAAGTGAATACTAAACGTATTAGAAATTTGACCCGCGCGCAAAATGAGAAAAATAAATCTGGGGTTTTACGTGTCAAAACAACGATAAGATTATGAGGCATACTGTATAGTGGGGAACTCCGGATAAATTCTGACGGCTTGGGGTTCCTAAACGCTCTTGCGCTTCGCCTCCATCGAAATGCGATCGCCGCGGCCGGTGATCTATAAGCTGAGTTATTGAGCTAAGGATGTGTAACACATGGCGGGGGCACAATTCCGACGAAGAACGCTATTTATCCGCGAAACTCACGAAGGAGTACGTCATGCACTGAGAACTTGAACCACGAGAACGCGAAAAATATTCTCAAAGATCGAGGAACGCTTCCAAAAAGTGACCGATGGACTATATATTCAATATTTATCCAGAAAGTACGTGAGTTAAAATCAGGCCCGTAGCCGGGGGGTCCCCCCCCCCCCCGAAATTTTGATGAAGGGGGATGTTTTACCGAAAATAAATAAATAATGGAAGTCGGTGTTTTTCTCAAATAGTGAAGGTTTTGAGCAGTTGCCCTCCACCCCCCCCCCCCCCCCCCCTTTCGGAAAAAGTTCCTGGCTACGGGCCCGGTTAAAATACAATACATGGGAAACCGACCGTTCACCGTACGATGACTGTTCTAAACTGCGGCTAATTGGTTCACATTCGATGAACGACGAATGAAATCGATGGGCGCTGTCGTCACCTGACACGTTAACGAGTATCTGTCACCTGTCTTATTCGTGAACGAGAGAGAGAGAGAGAGAGAGAGAGAGCTCTTTATTGAAAGGCAGAGAATTTAGCCGGCGTGTGTAATTCGCTGACTTGCTATCTCTGCGTGGGGAAGGGGATTGGGGACTGAAAGACACAAAGAGAGAGAGAGATAGAAAAAAAGATAAAAAGTTAAAAATAGAATAAAAAAGGGGTAAAAACAGAAACTGAGTTTTTTGTATCTTGGGCGGGGACATGTGCTGACAGTGACTTATTACGTGCTTTCAAGGTGCCATTAAAGTTTGTCCAGTTGACCGACTCTCTCTAAATATCTGAATAGCTATAGTTTCATCGCTTGCCTCTGTTGCGTGGCGCAGGGTACAGGGCCCAAGACACAGTCAATTGATAAAGTTATTTGGGTCAGCATATGCATGCAATGTTCATAGAGCGCACGCTCTTCGGCATACGCTAGGCCCTCAAACAAAATATGCTCGACAGTTTCTATGGAGCCACAGTTATTACAGCACGGACTTTCGGTTTGACCGATGCGGTACCGTAAACTGTTTCCAAACTGTTTCGTGAACGTGTTTCTTCGATCCTGCCTGCGCTGCTAGATGTTTATACACTTCAACTGCTATGTACACATTTCTATAGCGACTTGTGGTTGGCATAGAAAAAAAAAACTAATGTGTTTGTCAGTGGAGCGCACGAAATACACAAAGTGTCTTAATTTTACTTCGGTACGTTGGCTATTTCTGTACAAATGACCACTTTGCTGAAGACACTATATATATACCACGATTGGCGCGTGAAGTGAGGTGCACTGCGTTCCGTCCGCAGTGGTGAGGTATTCGTTCCACTTTGTTTCGTAATGTTTGGTGCTAATAATTAACTCGTGCACGTACTTCGAGCCAGTGATTCAGTTAATTTTTTTTTTCATGAAAGAACGCATCATGACTGGCTACACGATAAATAGATATTTAATTCGTTGCAGTGCACTGCAAGTACTCGGTGTACTATTCATTGCGCATTGACTTTCTCGCATGGAGTCTCCAGCACCTTGGAATAAAATGACTTTGTAAATTGGACGCGTTTTTCGGCAGTCCGTCATATGGGTGGCCGAAAGGATTAAGGAAGCAGAATTTCCGAGAACTGAGAAAGAAAACCTAATTTTTAGAACAGTTTTTTTAATTAATAACTCTTCGTCCGACAAAGTTCCTGAAAACATCTGCGACCCTATAGCTGTAGATACCAAGCTTTTGAATAATAGAGTAATATTTAAAGGGAAATAGCGTGCTAAGATCAGCGCATACAGTTTCAGCGAGCAGCGCACAGTTTTAGCGTCGAAGCCGGTGGAGCTTCGCAGAATTTTCCCAGTCGTCAACTCGCCCCTGTATAGCGTTTCAATCAATTTGTAAGATCCATCACTTCGCGCTTCGTGTGCCTATTATCAAATTGATTTTCTTTTCTTTTTTTCGTGTCACGAGCTGCGTCTCCCACTAAGAATAAAATAAAAAAACGCAACAGAATTTTCGTCATTGCTTGTGCTCACTTAAACTATTATTCCGTTTCAACGTGACATGGTGGCTGTCCCATGACTCTGACTGTCCCATGACTCGATAGAACCATCGACGCGCCTTCTTTTGTGTCTGAAGTCGAATCTAGTCGTACAAGTTACTTGCTTTTTTAATGTTCTATCTTTTTCAGCTTGCACGAAGTGTCTATCTTAGGTGCTTGTTCCATCGATACATAGTATAGCCGTGATCGTTCTTGAGTCGGAAGGAAGGAGGCGCCGATGTTATAGAGCAGTGGGTTACCCGTGAATATGCAAGTGTCCATGTATGCAAATTATGAGTCAGTACGCTTTATATCTTTACTTTTTGCACTCATAAGAAAGGCAGAGCACAAGAAACACGCTTACCTAGCCGTTTCCGTTTTTTCCTCGCGCATCCAGAACCTCCCACCTATCGGTATCGAAAAAGCACGCAAAGCGAAACAGGAGATATTAACACCGATATCTGAGGGAGTAACTAATATTAAATAATGAAATATTAATGTAGAAAGCAAGGTTCCACAACTGAAAAATATAAATTACATCTCAAAGGGCAGATTGTCTAAAAGAAAAAAAGAACTAAGCTATCAATTTAATTTAGTTGGTTTTTAAGGAGCATAATGAGAGAAAAACTTCAAATGCGTGGCTGAAGCCACGCAGACGCGGGCTTTAGTCGATACCGCTTTCTGTTCGAGCAACACATGAACGATACAGTCTCCGAACTCTACACAATGGGCCACTAGTTGTGTATCGATCATGCCATATCGTCCTGAAATGAAGACTTTTCTATGGTGCCGGCCAAGTGGCGTCGATTGCGTTATCAATTAATCGACAGCCTCTACATCCAGCCGACCCAGCCAATCATGTCTGTCTGGCAATCTTCTGCTTCGAAGAAATTATGTGCTACATCTTAAGGAAGGTTTCTCGTCAAAAGTGCAAATTATACCCCTCCAACTAGAAAAGGTACGCTCGTTTGTACCACAATCCGAGACAGCGAAAACACATTTCTGCTGCACTCCCTTTCTTTTCCCAAGCTTCAAGTATCTGTTCAATAGTTATGCATGCAACCAATCAGGATGAATATTTAATTATACCAGACAATACTTTGTAAGCGACAAGTTCGTTTAGCTCCCATATTTTACGTGGCACTTCCCTGGATTTCGACACTTGATGTTGCATTATTGACCTGGATGGGAGTCTTTAAGAAGTGAGTCACATGAGGAGTACAAAGGGTGTTGTCGACTAAGGAGGGTGTCGAAGGGTGTCAAGGATGCGCTCGGTGACAGCGTACATAGGCGTACGATTCAGAGGTCGCACCTCAGCCGTGCGGGGCGGGTGGCCGGGAAGCGAAGACGTGCAACGGCGGAAAGCTCCGGCGTCAACGACAGATGCATCCGCCGGAGCACGTGGTCCACGCAGACGCGCGCGTCGGTATCGCCGCTGGGCACCGCTGGCGTCGGCGTCGATCAATAGAGCGCACGCGGCGCGGGTGGCGGCGGCGGCCCCTGTCGCCGGGCCTCGGCGCGAGGCCCCCCTCGCCGCCGGTGCGTCCAATGGGCGTACGCGTCCGTCCGCCCGCCCCCGGTGGCGGGGAGGGGCGAGCGGCGCGTGCGTCCGGCCGGCCCGCTCCCCTCGGTCTCCAGCCGGAGGCGTTGCCCAGAGCCGCTTGGGGCGCCACAAGCGGACCCCGGCCGAGCCCCGCGGCGTCCGCGCACGGATACGAGGAGTCAGCCGGCCGCCGGACTCTATGGTGGCGGCGCACATGGAACCCGCCAGAGCCAGCCCTATGTCGGCGCGGGCCAAGGACTTCTCCATCGATGCCCTCATCAGCCGCCGACCCTGCGACAGCTCCAACGACGGCTCGGACGCCGACACCCCTGGACCGCCGCTGCTGCTCGACGCCGGTGAGTACGCGTGGGCCACAGCTGTCAGTGGACGCTGCCCTCCTGCTGCTTGGTTCGCCGGGGTCAAGTGGGGGGCCCGTTTGGGGCGCGCGCGGGACCACCCGTGCACGGGTCCTCCGGGAGGGCCTCCTCCCTCACGTGACCTCGACCTGTCGCCCGCAGACAGGTCGCGGGCACCTGTGACCGAGCCCCGCGAGGCTGGTGGGCGCTGATGGGCGCCCCCCCTCCGTCGGACGCGTGCCACCGGATTGCGCTAATGACGCTTCGCTGTAGGTTATTAAGGCACTCCTCTACGCTCCTCGCTGAACAGACGCGACCGCCGGCTATTATTGTAGAACAATCTGAGCCTCGTTAATCTGACGCTGTCATTATACACGCTACCACGCTAGCTCGCTGATTTTTGCGCCTGTTTTCTTTTGTCGTATACGTGAGCGCTTTCTTCATTACGTTGCTAAAATAAGTGAGTGTGAAAAGCTGGCTTACGCCTGTCACAACCTCAGTATAATAACGTTGCCCTAAAGGTTGTCTGGATACGGGGATTTAATATTGGTCACGTCGCCGAATGATTTAGTAACAACTACCTTTCCCAGATGTTGTTAGCCAATGTTGTTGGCTGCTTACATAGAACCAATTCAAGGAGTGATATGGCGCCACACGTGACATGCACTGTGCAGGCGAAACAGCTAATGAATAGGCTACGTGTGCATGCACATTAATTGTGATTTGATACTATTGAGGTGATGGTAACGAGTCATGCTTCAGTAAGCATACAGTGTAGAATTCTAAACAGGAAACCACAATGCAGCATTGATTAATCATGCGGCTCTATGGGTCTATCGTACTCCGTACCGCTTGATACTTGCGGATGTCATTTCATTCGAAGACACCATGTGAACAGTTAAACGTAATGAGTCATGAACATGGTAATTCCCGACAGGAGGGTGGTGTATACGACTTCGGATACTGACTGGCGTTGTAGAAAGCTCAGTTCATGAACGAAATACTTGATCGAAACATAATTTCAGGGCATTAGGTAAAACGAAGGTTTATTGCACTAGTTAATAAGCCCAATGAATGAACAGCAGTTACTCGTTCCTGTGCTGATTTTTATGCCGGCTGCATGTCAACATCAAACCTTTGCATTATTTTGTTACATGTGCCCAGCTTGAGAACCTTGATGTCAAAGATAGCATCCACTGTTTTTAGGAATATAAGAGATATTCTTAGAATATAGTTGGCGTGGCTGTCGAACCACATAAAATTATTGTTTGATGTTGTTTTCTTTCTTTTGCCTCGTGATACTTAAGACAATCCTCGGAAGCAGAGTGCTCTAAGACTCATATATTCAGTTAATCGGCTGATATAGCGTACAGTAAGGGAGTAGCTAATACAGCGTGTAGTTTTGATATCTGTCGTAGCTTTCAACATAGCATAAAAGACTTCGTGCCAATTGGCCACCTCACCCACTGCCAGCGATGCTGCTGCCCTCTACTTCGCTATTAGCTGATGAAAGGGCCGCTTAGGCCACTATCTCGGCCAATAAAAAGAAACGAAATAACGAAACACTATATGGAAGCAAGGTGCAATGATCAGTAAAAGAGTGGAAAAGACTAGCCCCTTCGTTTTGCCCATCTTTTTTGCGTGTATAGCACTTGTTTAAACTTCCGGTGGTCGCTTCGCGTGGCCATGGAGTGTGGCGATACATCCATTATGTCTACGAACATTAGTCGGTGCGGCGTTGCTCCCATTGTGTTTCTCTTGAAACGTGCAGCTCGAACATGTTTCGCCTTTCTTTGTTTCTATAGCGTAACATACTCCAATGCGCGGTATGATCAATGAACGGTACCCGTCGGTTCACCGTTGCCAATACACATCGTTCCGTGGCATCCACACTCAATTTCAGTTCGCATTGGCTCCTACTTTGCGAGAGTGCCTTCCATTTGATACGCCAACGAAAACATTGTTACGCGGCCGTACAAGTTTTGAAAAGTTTCTTAAAAACCAATAGCACTTCTGCATGCAAGCCTCTAAGTTTTAAGGGCTAGTTGGCTTGCGTTCAATATGAACGCAAACCAACCAGCACAACTCTCCCTTTTGCTGCAAGCCTAAGTGCACACCTTGAGTCAGAACACCGCATTGCAAAACGCAACGTTCTCGAGCGCTCGCATTACTTTCGACAAAAAAGCATTAGCGAAATCAAAGGGAACATTCCGTACAGTTTTCAACTTTATTTGTTTATTTGTACTTGTATCCAAGCATACTCTTAATTACATAGCTTTTCTGCACCTGTTACATCGTGCAGACTATACCCGCTTGGCCAAGCACGAGGGGGCAGGCCTTTTATATTTACCGACAACTGCGTAAAACATGTACCACCAAGGCTCTTCGGTATATGAACCGACGGAGGAACTGGGCCGTTCCGAGACATTTCGATTCAAATTTAAGCACGGCAGGTTTTTGCGATAGACCGTCAGCGCCACGCAGACGTAACTCGTCTTTCTCCTTATTCCTTTATCTTTAGTCTCCGTAGAGCCTTTCTCACGCATGCGTATTGCGTAGCTAAACCAGACTGTTCCCCTGGTTTATCGCCCTATACGTTTACTTTATATCTCTGGTTTCACAAACAGCGCGTGTTCGTACACTACTACACTGCAGATTCGCAATGCGGAGTGCGTTTTAACACCGAAACTAAATAAACAAAGGTTTCATTTTGTGCCTTTTTTTTCTTGGCTATATATATAGCGTTGTATCTTGCTCGACGCTTCATTTCATTCCAACTTGAGGGAAAGAAAAGAAAGCAGTCTTTCTCTCCTTCAGGTTCGCGTGGTTGAAACATGAAGTACATACGGCCATCGTGCGAAAGGCGCCTGCAGCAGCATTGCTGGGAACACAGATTACTCCATTCTTATTTTTGGTTGTTGTTATAAAATATGAGTTAGGGTAAGGACCATCACGCGCGCGAGCTGACGTGGGCGAGGCAATCGTAGACGGGCGAAGAAAAGGGCGTGTATTCCTGCTTCGGAAGATACTATGCAATCAGCTGGGGACGGGTGCTTAAACTGTGGACAGTGTCCTGTTCGCTTTTTCTTCATTACGCGCACTGTACGCGCATTTCTGTACATCAGTTGCATTAATAGGGTACGTCTAGTCTTCTCACGTCTAAACTGGTCGGGTCTGGACAATGCCTGAGAAGTGTAAAAACCTTTGATTCTGAAACTTTCGAAAATTTCACTGCGTTGGGAGCAACAAGACAAATTGAAACGCAGTGAATTTTGAATATTTAATAATGCCGCAGACACAGCACTATACTTATACCATAACGTGATGCATTCATGCATTCAATAATTATCAAAGTGATAGAATGAAGGCTTCAATGCGATAAAATACGGTGTCATATAAGTACCACCGGTGAATGCCATGTTTTAAACCATTACATGCTATCTCTGCAATATTTTTTTAAAAATAAATTAATCAGTATAATTTAACTTTTTTCTATGTGAAACGCTATCCATCAATTTGTAAAGAGGTACAGAGTGAGCAGTAAACACTAAAGTGTTTCTTACGCATCAACTCATTGGCTGAGAAAGCCACACGGTCATTATTGCAGTTAGCCAAATCGACTGGCCTCATGATCATTTTTTAAATTTTTTTAGTGTGCTACGCAACCCCCCAAAGGGGCCTTGTGTGGTCAGAAATCTCATATATCTACAGCCACACAATTACACACTATCCTCGCACAAGACAGCAAACCACAAGGGCGTCTGGCTAACTTCCCAATCTCCTCCTCTCGCTCTATATGTTTCTTTCTTCTCTCCATCTCTCTCTCTTTCTTTTGTCATTCGTTTAGCACGTCACTCAGTCGTTATTTTGTCCCATGTTTCCTTGTTGGCACGTCTGGGCCGTCATGTATTTCTTATGCAGGTGACGGTCGTCCATTTAAAGAATAACGCATGGAGCATAAACTGCCTCTTGGAACTAATAGTGCATGTAGCAAGTCGACGATGTAGTAACAATTAAACAAACCAGAACTTTCCCTCATGCCTATATATTGCCTTGTTGGCTGAAGTAATCCAGATGCAGTCAAATGTTCAATTACTTGTTGCCGATATTGTGTGTATTTGGTTTCGTGAGTATATGTCTTCGATTTCACTTCATGTAATGGTCCTGTGAAAGCCAGAATGGACCAAGATCTCTTATGTTACTCATGTATGAGTCGAGAATTGACGACTCACAAACGCTAAACCTAATAGCTTAGTTTTTGTGGCGTCGCCATTTCTTGCGTCTAGATACGCATGGTATATATGTGACATGTATATTGGAAAGTAGCGTTGCTTCAGTCCCTTGCCTCTGCAACACCACAGTGTGCTTCAGTCACGCCGTTGTGCTGCAATAGGATCACATATATGTAGCGTGGTTGCACGCATGCCCGTACCACAAGGGCCATATTCACAACACTTCTCGTATCAGAACATAACTGCGGCAATCATGCCATTATTGTTCCAGTCACTATTATGAGGCCAACCAGAAAACTCCCGTACGTATACATATATGCTTACTTACGGGGGTTTCACGAAGCTTCTTTAATAAGAGAAGCTTTGTGAATACGGTCCCATGCAGAATTCAGGATGCTACGGATGTCGCGAGTAAGCTGAACTTTCTTTACTGTTCATATAACATCCAGTAGGGTGATGGTGCGCGCGCACATTGCGTGCGCGACCATTATTGTACTGCAGCAGCCACTTCGAGGTGCCCCAGCAGGGAAAGAAACTTTTCTTATTCACAGCATTCCCGCAATATCTATGGATCCCTGATCCTGAGTAGTACGCTCTTAACTGCAGAAAACAATGGCATTCTAAGCGTCTGGAGTGTCTGTCTTGGTACGTTGCCGACATAAAAGCGCTCTACGGCCCCTTGAGGCTGCGAATCCAATATCGATCTAGGCAACACTTGCAGCTCAGGTGGCCGCCACCCTCTTGCTGGCATAAATGGGAGGTTCATTCTCCTGGGTGTTTGGTCTGACTTGACATTATGGGGCAAGTGATATCGTCACGTTAATCAAGCTTATTTGTGAGCTAAATAACAGTGTCATGCGATTGCGATCTTATATGAACGCCATCCGTGCTGCAGAGCACACTATGCTCTATGCACTATGCAAGGCCACTGTTGTATGCCCTTAGCAATTAGTGTGTGGCGATGTGTGTACCTATAATTGTAACGAGCTCGTTTATTTAATTACCAACATAGGCACCTAATCTATGGTTAAAATCTTTTCATAAAGCCGTTAAAAGGGCGTCGATATTTTAAAAAATTTATGGAGTACATTTCGTTCACTATGCTCGCATTTGCGAAATGTTTACGCGAACTTGGTTGCGCCTGCAAACTGACGATGTATGCACTGCATTCACTGTGAGTTGTACGCGTCTATAAAAGTGTTCTAATTACAAACATTGTGGCGTTACTCAGCCATCTCATCTCCCAAGCCAACTTTTACCCTCTCTCTCTTCTCTTTCTCTCTTTGAACCTTTTCAATGGGCGCCTCATTTTGCACATTATTACTCCGCATATCACGTGTCCGTTGAAAGGAAAGACAGTGCCGATTCTTCCTATAGCCTTGCGCTTGCATAAAACACGGAAGCAAGCGTTACAAAACACACCCGCAAGGACCGTTTAAGGAGGAAGAGGAAAAATAGAGGGAAAGGGAGGGAAAAGCCAGTGTAAGTACCGGCTGGCTGAGGATCGTTTAATTGATAAAAGGTAGCTCGTAAGGTGAATTTGAGATCTGAAAACGTGGGTCCTACAACCTAAAGAACAAGTATTTCACTGTTCAGTACATTTAGGTTGGGTCTGAAAGCGCGTATGGTGAACAACTCTACAATTTTCTTCACAAGCGACGTTTCGAGGTATGAAAACTTTATATGGGCAGGACACCCACTTAACTTGTATTTGCTTTATACTACATATATTTCGTTAACATTTCGTTTTCTTCGCAAAACGATTCAACTTATTAACGCGATAGCGTTAAAGAGCTCGTTTCGCAGAAATTCCGGTGTCAGTGTCAGCGTCAGCGTCGTTGTTTGTGAAAAATCGGCGTTGTCCGTGAGCGAAAATTCGAGGTAGATGCAATTATAATAAAAATGTTCGGTTCGAGCGGGAATCGAACCGAGGCCCTCTGCGCGACAGGCAGGTGTTCTACCACAAAGCCAGGCCACTGCTTGAAACTGATTCTGAAAAAAAAAAAAAAACGCTATACGAATGTCATGTAGAGCAAGGAGTCTCCTTAATGCAAATAATATTGCGTGGCGGAAGCGTATAATCGCACCATGCATGACAACATGTGTGTTGCTCAACGAGAAGGTGGTTTAATGACCCACCCATTACACAGCCCTCAGGCATATTTAATCATCATCAGCATCAACAAAGTGCGCAGGTGCGCGTGTTGCCTTCGGACGCGTAGTAGGTACTTCGCCAATTCGCAAAACGGAAAGATTATGGCGTGGTGGGCACTTCCCAAGTGCACTCTCAGTAGGCATTCTAGTATAGTTTGAAATAGCTGATTTCACGCACATAGACGTTCCTTTCCTTGCGGCACAGTTGAGGTGTCCACCGAGAAGCGAAGCCAGGCTATAGCGAATCAGAAGGCGATGCGAATGGGGCCCTATATACGCTATCGCGTTCTACTCATGGAGGCGAAGCTCAAGCGTTTTCTTTCTTTTTTTCTTTATACGAGGAGACAAGAAACTAAACTTATGTTTAGGAAACTCACAGAAAGATTAAATGGTCGTTACTAGCATGCCCTCACGAGTGATTACCGACTTATTTATTACAGTGCCACTGATACACATCACGCGATAACAACGTCAATACCCACTACTAGCTGTCACAGTGGTCACCAGGGAGATTTTCTGTCTCTACAGCATAGGACAAATACCTTGACACAAAATTATCGTTAATATCAGGATACCTAGTTGAGATGCTTTATGAAAATATAATATACAATCAGGCCAAATCGCATATACTGCAGCAGCGATTTTCAAACAGGCGATCCCTGTCTAGCATACAAATGTGACATGATTTGTTAAGAGCTACTGGGGAGAGGAGGAGGACGGGGGGGGGGGGGGGGGGGCTAACGTATGCAGCACACGTTTACATTGCCTGTTTTTCTTTTCACTGCGGGAAATCTTGCGAGGAAATCGCAGTCTTCCGGACAGTTAGACATGCATGACGGATTTGACCACGTGATCATACGGCGGAATGGACGTAGTTTCTGGAGGCTTTCAACAAATTGGCTTGTAGTAGTGCTAGCCAAAAATTTTCTCACCTAATGGGGATATATCATTCTCCTCGCTTGTAGTATTTCTTTTCTAAGAAGTGGAGTCTCAGAGAAGTTCACACAAAATTTCAATCAAACTTGAGTTCAACTATACAGAAAGCACGTGTTCTCATTGTACACATTTACAAAATACACGTGGCACACAAATGTCTGCGCAGACTTCCTTTTAGTTGTGTTCACACCCCAGGCCTTCGACTGTTTCATGGTATGTCGTTATCTCCGAACGCAGGCCTTGCGAATCCTGAATTTCAGTCCTGCCACCTCACTAAGACGATATCGCTTTCGTCCATATACTATATATATTGGTTGAGAACACCCTGTGGGGACAGGATACCATATACTTGATCATTGAACGAAGCTTTCTAGAAACGAATCCTTTCACTACTATAGCGTTCCTGCACCGGTTCATCGACCTTCGCAACTTGAAATACACCTGTACGTGTGTAAGCTGCGTCTCGAGGCCTCGTATAGCGTATAAAGCTCCGGGACGCCCGTACTCGAAACGTCGCCAAGAGCTTATACTCGCGGCATCTACGGTTCGTTCAGGTTGTTCCTTTGATACCGGGTAAAATGTGAATAGAAAAAGAAGCAAACGAGGCAGGAAAGCGAGGGAACGCCGAAGGATACAATGGCCTGCATGCATGTGTGCCCCCGTGATGAGTCAAGGCGAAAGGAAGCCGTTTGGCGCCTCTCCGCTGCGGACAATGCGCGCAGGGGGATTGGCGAAGCCCATATATATGCCGGAACTGTCGTGTCTTAATAAGGCCTGTATTCACATCTTTCGGATAGGGAAGGGGACGCTGCCGAAATGCGCTTCGCCGCAGCGCGCCACCCCGGCGCGGAAGCCCCCGTTTCCCAACGCGTCGCCGCGACGAAATGCGCCTGCATGAATATGCACGCGTTGATCTGCGCAAACGCCACGCGCTGCAGCTGCGCCTAGTGAAGCATGCCTAGCTCGCTCAGCAAGCTGATTACAGATTGGGGACAATCGCGCAGACAACAGGATGTAGCGCGCCTCTCGCGCACGTGAATGCAGATAGGCCGCCCCTCCTCTTGTGTGTACTTACACGGCGAGAACGAGACTTGGACACGGCTTCGGTGGCCTGTTGACACGGGTTTCGCGCGCCGTTCATTACGGCCGCTGGGGAAGCGTGGACAACGACGGCACCCACGTAATGGGCGCCGCGGAGCGTGTACGCGCCCGCCCGCCTATCGTGTCCCGCTATCATCTCATCTTCCTCGTGCGGCCCCCTTCACGCCCAAGTGCGCGGGGCCCGGGTGCCTGCGGGGGCCAAGGCGTCGCGTGCGCGGCCCTTCGTTCCGTTCGCCGAAGGCGAGTGCGCCCCGAGCGTCCGTCAATGAGTTCACAACAACGGCCGAGCAGTCACTGCGGTGGGCCCACAAATTTATTACCGCAGTCACGCAGCAGAACCCGGTGGCCTTGGTCATAGAGGCCCTATACCGATGCCATGCAGTTCGGTGATCCAGGCGTTGCTAGCGAGTCTATACGCCTCTCGCTGCGCGTGCGACGAAGAGGCGTCGATGTGGTCACAGGCAAATTGCGCATGAAGCTGGTTCCGGTCGTTACCTGCGTAGCTTTGCATCCTCTTCAATGATCGTCCAGAACACGCGGGCAGCTTTGTCGGAAGTATAGTTGTTGAGTACAAATGCAGAGCTTCTCCACATAGCAACCTTGCCCCACCCCTTGTCCCTCGCTGTTGTTTGGCGCGGATATATTATAAGAACGGTGCCCGGAGGAAAGGGCGCCAGGGGAGGGGATATGTGAGAGATTGCGCTTTGAGCTAAGGAAAGACGCTTATGTCTGCAACTCATGATGGAGCACGGTCGTTGGGGGAGGGATGTATACGGTCAGTTCTCCCTTCGTTCCTCTTCTAGGCATACGCCCAAGAAAAGAATATAACAGTGAATCAGCTTGATGTTGCTCGTCATGGTATACAGTTCTTCTTTCCTGACCATTCCATGACCAGAGATAGTAACCTACACGTGCATAAACGCAGTGCACATTTTGTTGCTGTAAATAATATTAACTTAATCGGCCGATAAAAAGCACAGGGCATTCAGTCTGGGCCACAGTATATGTATAATGCGAATGTCTTGACACTTCGAATCCGTTTGTCGTCCAGAACTCCTTGGAAGTCGTGGACTGCTTTAAGTCTAGTGGTATATATGCCAATGCTGCTCCGTCTATAGATATGGAGGACTTGTTCTATTCTATCCCACATAAGCACACATTTGCAGCTGTACGTGAACCCATTAAAAACGAGGGGAAATACTTTTATGAATTGATGTACTTTGTCCCTCGATTCTTTTAAGTGCGGAGCACTTTAGGGGGCCGGGCTGTCTGATCGTATGCTGTCGTCGTATTAGCTTGGCGTAACGCAGGCAAAACCACATAAAGCATAGCCAACTGTAGCATATTGAGAGTGCGCTCTTGCCAAATAGAAGTCTTCTTCCTCGTGTTCTTCGAGGGCCTTGATGATGATATTAATGCAGGCAAAACCACATGTAGCATAGCCAACTGTGGCATGTTGAGAGTGCGCTCGCGCCAAAGAGAAGTCTTCTTCCTTTTGTTCTTCGAGCGCAGGCAGAACTGATAAAAATTGAAAAAGAGGAAGCAAGCGAGAAATAGAAAGAGAGAGAAGGAAATGAAAATATAGGAAGAAAAAAGAAATAAGTAGAAATAAACAGAAAAAAACAGAAAAAAACTGGAAAAGGGATCAAGAAAGAAAGAGAGGAGGAAAGAAAGAGAAAACCGAAGACGAACAAAGAAGGCTGCTGCCCAGCTCCGCACTTTCTTCAGGTTTTCTTCAGGAAGCTTAATTTTTTACAGATCTCCTCCAGTTTTATCTGTCAAATACTGTAGTGTCCTATAACAATGATGTCTTCATTCGGAGAAGGGGCATCTGCATCGGATCTAAGGTTGCTCCTGTTCTGTGTCAAATTGCTTTATAGAAGTTTGACACGATTGCAAATCAAAGGATGCAAAACGAACGAATTGAGCGAGTATTCCTATATGTGGGCGATTTTTTAGTGCTTTCAAGATTTAACCAAGATGACAGCCTAGAACCCCGTGCAAAAAGTATTTTAATATGTCTTGAAGAGTCTTCCCGGAACCTTGTACTCTCACTTGGGGCTTCGCGCTGCTTACTTCCATGGACCTTATACTCTTTGGACATTAAATTTCAGTGTGAGGGTCATGTTTACTGGTGTTACTGCCCTAGGTCGACAAAAGCCCTCCTCCCGTACGATTCGTCCCACTCCAATTTGATAAAGAGAGGCATGCATGGTTTCCTTGTGCTTAATGCTCTGAACAAGAGCTGCGCGCGCTCTGTGCAGGAATGCTTTGGTGCTCAAATGGCCAGGTTAACTTCGGCAGGGTATCCGAATTCACTATTGACAAACGTGGCTGAAACTTCGTTCAGCAAGTTTACGAGAAAGAAGCCACTGAAGGTTGACGAAGGTACGGAATCCTCAAAAAGGAAAAAGGTCGTCGAAGTGATGTCGTATATTAATGGCAAGTCTCGCAACCTTAAACGTGCACATGTGGCCATAAGGAATGACACTGCGCTGGTGTTTTCTGCGCCTAGAAAACTGGCAAGGCTGTGCAAGAGCATCACAGGAGAGGAGAAAGTTGTGAGCAGTGGTTGTGGAAAATAAAAACATTCCACGGTTTTCACAAAATGTGCATCGTCTGTAGTAAAGTGGCAAAAAAAAAATGGAGCTCACTCAGACTCACTCAAAAAATATATTTTGCTCTGAGGGCTCATTCAGACTCAGACTCAACAAAATTTTACTCAGCCGGACTCACTCGGACTCAGACTCACTAAACTTTTTACCAACCGGACTCACTCAGACTCAGACTCACGGCTTCACCTGAGTCTGAGTGAGCCTGAGTGAGTCGACTCATGAGTCCGTTGGCGTAAAATTAGCTGTTCAGATCATGGTGTCAATCCTCTTTAACGCCAATATCTCACATAATCAGTGCTCTACGATGCGCCTTTTGATCTTGTACCTTCAAAGACGAGTTATCATATATCATCCTTATCATATAGCAATTTAGTAAGGACATTGTTATGAAATACGCGACTCACACTAGATATTTTTATCAAGAACTTCCCATGAAAGAGCTTGCGGGGGGAGGTCATGGCACCCCTTCCCCTAACTCACGGCTCTGATCAATAAATATTGAGGTGGCGCATTCATGCTATAGTGTGCTGAGATATGTGTGAACAGACTTGAGTATAAATGTAAGCCGATATAAGGCTGATAGTGATGCTGAAGATGAGTAGATAGGAGCATAAGTCGGCAACAAAAGGTGGAACTCACTCGGACTCACTCAAGAAATATATTTTGCGCTTAGGCCTCACTCGGACTCAGGCTCACCAATATTTTACTTAACTGGACTCCCTTGGACTCAAACTCACCAAAATATTACTCACCCGGACTCACTCAGACTCAGACTCACGGCTCGATCTGAGTCTGAGTGAGTCGACTCATAAGTGAGTTTGCCGACCTATGGTCTGTATAGTGTATCAGAAAACCTTTGCGGTCGGTCCAATATATATGTTGGCCAGACGGGCCGATGCCTCAATGAGCGCTTACGTGAACATCGCAATTTGCTCCCAACTGGCACAGGAGGGCACTTGCCCTTGCAAGAAAAACCGAGGGTAAGCGAATACAAGTACCTCGGATTATGGGTAAATGAGGGTGATAGATACATGGAGGTACAGGAAAAACCCTCGGCAGCAAAGAGAAAGAGGAATGCTGCAATAACGAAGCACACAGCGTTACGGGGATACAATAGGTACGAGGTGCTTCGAGGTCTGCGGGAAGGTGTAATGATTCCGGGGCTTACATTTGGGAACTCATGGGATGTGCATGAAGTCAGAGGTACAATCAGGACGGGATGTGAATCAAAAAACTGTGGGACGCTTCGCGTCGGGCGCTCACGGGAAGACGACAAATGGGGCTTTAAAGTGCGATATAGGACGGACAAGTTTTGAGGTGAGGGAAGCCCGGAGCAAAATAAAGTCCGAAGAGGGGCTAAGGAATATGAAAAAGAGTAGATGGGCAGGGAAGGTGTTCCGGTATTTGTATAGGAAGAGCGTGGACTCACAGTGGAGAAAAAGAACTAGGAAACTCACCAGCAAATATACGGCTGGCAGTGTAGGGGATATAGCAACAAAGAGCGTTAAGCGAAAAGTCATAGAGGCGGAGAGGATTTAATGGATAGCAGCGATAGAAAAAAAAAAACCGGCTCGTAGTAATTACGAAAATGGCAAAAACGAAATAAGGAGGGAGGGATTTTGTGATAATTCAAGGGGAAGCACTTTACTGCTTGAAGCGAGGTCGGGTTGCATTAGAACGCCTACTTATAAAGCGAGATTCAGTAAAGAAGAAAAACGTACATGCTGGGGAAGCTACGGAAACGACGGAGCATGTTCTGATTGAATGTGGAGATATCCACCCAGGTGCGTGTTTGGGCACGAGCCTACATGAAGCTTTGGGTTTTAGGGACAACAGTGGAAACCTGAGCACGTCCGCGATACACTCTAAGGCAAAAGGGTGTTAAAAGGGTGTGTGGTTCGTCCTTTTGGGGACTAATGGGGCTGCCACAACCATTAATCCCTTTAAGGACTAACGGCACCGGGTCTAACAGTTAGTCCCCACAATGGACTAACATTTAGTCCTCACATTTACACCTTACCGGGCAACTGTTAGTCCCCACAGATCACCTTAATGGACTAACATTTGGTCCTCACATTTACACCTTACCGGGCAACCGTTAGTCCTCGCAGTTGCACCTCGCCGGACGAACGGTCAGTCCAATCAAACGCTCCATTCGGATGAACTTTTCATCCCAGGGATGATTTTCTACAGTACTCTCCGCAAGACTTAATACTTTTTTCGCGTGTTTCTTTCCGCGGTGAGCAACAAATGCTGCGGAAAAGAACAGGCAAGAGAATATTTAGTCATGCGTGTGTCACTGCTTTCGCATTCAATGCGACAACGAAAGACAAAAGTGAGACAATGAAACGTTTTATTATTTCTATACATATGAAGTTTCTGCTTTCTTTCATTGAATTCACTACAAAATGTCCAATACAGGTCGAGCCGCGTTCTCATATCTCGTACAGTCCTTTCTGTGAAGCTGCTCCAACGGAAGCGACAGATGGCAGTCGTTGTACACGCCAGGGCACACAGCATTCTGCTCGTTGTGGGCAACGGCTGCATCCTGCAAGCACAAAAATATTGCAAATATTTAGTAACGTGACAGCGAGGGTGAAGACGCTCGCACTGTGCAAATACGTGCAAGGTGAACTAAAACACGTCTAAAACATGGCACGCAAATAATTTCACCCCTGGGCCATTTCATGCCAAACGTCCCAGCCGTTTTTGCGACCATCTCAAATGTTTTCGAAAAAAGTCGTGCTAATATCGTGCACTGAAAACAGCGAATTGTTAGAATATTTCGGAGAGAAAAAAATTTTTGGTCACGTGGGAGCGTTCCGAATTTTGCAGGATGTCGTCTGAGTGTGGTTTGTCAGAAAAATTATTCTGAGAGTATCTTTGCTTGCTTCAATACCAAATTTGGTTTACTTACTAAGCAAAGGTGTTTGTGTAAGGTGTTCAAAGCTCAATAATATTACTGCAATTTTTCTGCCACAAATGCGTCCAGAAAATTGCCAAATGTCCTTTGTTTGCATTTTTTCCTCTGTAATATTACGCTATGTATGAATATCTGAATAATGAATACTTACTCTACGAAAGGTATATTTTGCGTTAAAATTATTTTCAGAGTACTGCACTGCAGTCTTTAAATTTTGCGAGAAAAAATCGCAAACTTGAGAAAATCATCATTTTGGTCCACATTGAGACGCAATTTACATCACGTGGTGCTCCAATTAAAAATCAACTTGATACCTCAATCGAAGCAAATAAATAGTTCTTCTTATATGGCAAGTTTTATCATTACAATTTTTGTTTTAAGGAAGAAAATAATTTTTGAAAATTGCCCATTGACGGCTATCTTCCCATTTGGATAGCGGCAGCTTCCTCTTTAAAGTGGCTCCATAGACATCAATGGGGAATTTCAAAAAATTATTTTCTTCCTTAAAACAAAACTTGTAATGATAAAACTGCCATATAAGAAGAACTATTTATTGCTTTCGATTGTGGTATCAAGTTGATTTTTAATTGGAGCACCACGTGATGGTAAATTGCGTCTCAATGTGGACCAAAACGATGATTTTCTCAAGTTTGCGATTTTTCCTCGCAAAATTTAAAGACTGCAGTGCAGTGCTCTGAAAATAATTTTAACGCAAAATATACCTTTCGTAGAGTAAGTATTCATTT